>NC_141041.1:31985000-32145000 GCF_052040795.2 Danio rerio
GCTAAATGTCTGTATGGTACTCTTTTGTGAAATGTCATTTGTTTCGGATACATCTAAAGGCAACATTTGGTCATTCATCCGTAAATAACTCCAAAGCAAATGGATTTTAATTTATTTTATACCTAAATATATGCTGATTAAAAACGTGGTCACTGAGTGAAACTGGGCATCTTTATATTGTTGTTTGTTAAATACTATTGCTCAATAAATGACATTTGATATAAATTGCAGTAATATTGAAATAAAATGCTTAGTATTACACTTACGTAAATAATAAAGCAAAAGTCATGGTTGATGTTATATTGTTCCATTAAAAGATAAAAATAATAGTCTATGTGTCCATCTTTAATATAACCAAATGATTTCACCTCAGTGAATATGTCAAACAACAGCAAAACAAGTTATAACAGAACCGGGAAACTTCATCTAACATTAATCTTTCTCTTTTGTACAGTGCTTTGTATTTTTGTGTGTATACTAGTAATCTAGCAATGTTTGCTTTGCTTTGGATTTTATGTGGTAAATATTAGCGAATACGCAACTGCATCAGAGAAATGCAGTTAGAACTCTGTAAACTGATCCCGTTTTAAATCATTCAACATTATAATCTTGATCTGTGAGCAAGATCTTCTGCATTGGAATTAGCAATGGCTTTTGCTATTCAGACTATCAGCTTTGAATGCATTGCAGAGGTAGTTCCTCACACAAGAACCTTTTTGGAGGCTTCAATTTTTATATACAAGATTATGATGTTGTGTACTTTTGCAAAAACCCAATATTACACTTGCAGCACTATTATACTAGTTATATAGCTTTACATAAGCACTGCTGGGATACTGCCTATGGCACGAGGCCGCCAGTGTTGATATACAGCTATATCCTAGTGTTACAGGTGTAATATTCCTAATTTTCAAAAGAAAACTTTAATTAAACTATGTATAATAATAATGTATAATAATTTATCTTTAAAAGTAATGTTTGTGCGTATTTATGGCCATTTAATTTTGAAAATATTAACCTGAACATTAACATATTAACATTATACCTATTATTTGACTGTCTCGGATGGATGGATGGATGGATAGATAGATAGATAGATAGATAGATAGATAGATAGATAGATAGATAGATAGATAGATAGATAGATAGACAGACAGACAGACAGACAGACAGACAGACAGACAGACAGACAGACAGACAGACAGACAGACAGACAGACAGACAGACAGACAGACAGACAGACCGACAGACAGACAGACAGACAGACAGACAGACAGACAGACAGACAGACAGACAGACAGACAGACAGATAGATAGATAGATAGATAGATAGATAGATAGATAGATAGATAGATAGATAGATAGATAGATAGATGGATGGACGGATGGACGGATGGACAGATAGATAGATAGATAGATAGATAGATAGATAGATAGATAGATAGATAGATAGATAGATAGATAGATAGATAGATAGATAGATAGATAGATAGATAGATAGATAGATAGATAGATAGATAGATAGATAGATAGATAGACGTAGGCAAATGGCAGTTTAACTACTGATAGACATAAAACAACATTGGTTGTAACTTAGATCTTTAAATCAAACTTTGATGACTAGCTTCAGGCATTGGAAAATGTCAATTATTCATCAAAACCTAATGTTAACTTAACATTAATGGGTGTTTTATTTATTTATTTATTTTTTTGTATAGCAGTGTCATCTAAATCTGCTTGGTATTCATGAATCCTCTGTGCTGAACTGTTTGAAATGCACATCATGCTGAAGAGGGGTAGAAAAAAAAAGAGACTTCCAACAGATGGCAGAGGGCCCTAATTGGGTATAATTTACTTTAACTACCAGCATTTCTGTCTATTTAAAAGTCAATTAACATTTTACTGTCATTAAAACTTCCATCAGTTTGAATATGTTTGACGCAGCCATTGAGCTAATATAAAGAGCAAAAAAAAACCTTCCACAGGTTAACATATCAAACGCTCGTCCGATTATGAATGTACATTTCTACATGCGAGCAAGCAGAGATTCATCATTCTGTGAGCTTTATGCTTCATACAGTAAATCACTTTCTGAGGGCCCAAATGGCCGAGGTGCTATAAAACTCGATATCTGTCATGTAATGTGTTTATGGTAGTTTGTAACATATTTAATGAGAAAGGATGTTATGTTTGCTAAATAGGGATGATTTGTAGATTCAGTCCTTCAAGAGAGAGAAAGAGAGAGAAAGAAAAGCGTTGGATCACATGCAGAACTGAAGACTTTGAGAAAGGAGTGAATGAAATCAGGTGCTGGAATACATGGAGTTTGTTGCCACCTGGTGGTGGATTCATGATATTGTGTTGAGCAGAAAAAAGAAAGTTCCAGAAATTGATGCTTAATACAGTGCTAAAAGTGTTTGAATATAGGAACAGCTGTTTCAATTCTGATAGTTTAACTAACTAACTAACTAACTAACTAACTAACTAACTAACTAAATAAATAAATAAATAAATAAATAAATAAATAAACAAACAAACAAACAAACAAACAAAGAAACAAACAAAGAAACAAACAAACAAACAAACAAATAAATAAATAAATAAATAAATAAATAAATAAATAAATAAATAAATAAATAGAGGCACTTGTAATCAAAATAAATAGGGAAAAAAGTATGAATGTAAAGCTTACATTTTAATGAAATAATTCTGCTTTGTAGTTTTTCTTTATGTTACAATATTTAGTAATTTTGTGATAACTGTTTTTATTAAATTTGTGTGTCTTTATAGATTTTTAAAAAATATATTTTAGTTTTATTTTGTCCTGTTAAACCCAACAAAAACAAGACCTATTTATTATTCACTAGCTGAAAGAAAATTGGTTTATAATTAAATTACATTGAGGTTTTATAGTAACGTTAATTTAATATACAATCATTTAAATATTTTTAGGCAAAATGCTGTCATGGTAACAAAGGTGTAAAAATACAATATTTACATCAATGTCAGTAGAGATGGTATATCAAAACAGTAGATATACTATAGTAGTTTTTTTTTATTATTAATTTATTGTATAAAGTGTAAGAATTTTAAATATTTAATTTAATGTTAATTTAATTTCAAGTTACAAAAATGATTTTAGTTTTATGGTTTTAGGAATGTTTTAGGCATTGTTTCAGGTTTTAGACATGTTGAAAAACACTGTACAGTATACAGTGCATTAGTTATATATGGAAGAGGACTAGGGCCAACCATTAATAAAAACAAATAATAAAAAAATTGCTGAAGCATGCAGAAAACAGGAATGTATAAATGTCAACATTTACATTAATCTTAAAAAAAATTGCAGAGTTTAACAATTTTTCTTTTGTTTAAATTTAATGTTTATTCTAAACATATATATATTTTTTAATTGTGTAATGTTTTTTTTTTTTTTTTTAAATAACAATTGTACTGTTAATTTAATGAGTTTTTTTTCAACCTTTCTTTTTAAAAACATTTTTTTTTTTTAAATAACAACTTTATTTTTGGAGTTTATTCTCAACACTTTTGCTTTTCATTTAGTCTTGCATAATGACTTTAATCTGACTTATTTAATTGTTTTATTTATTTATTTATTCATTACTTGGCTAAAATCTTGAGATGTTTTTTTATTTTGAATGGTTGGTTTAGCACTAATCCATAGATTTGTTTTAATCTCACTGAGACACTATTGTAGCTTTTAGTATAAGTAAAAAAAAAAAATTTCACTTTCCTTTTTTTTTGCTTTGTGTATTTACTGTATGTATCATTTTAGTTGGAATTTATTTTATTTCAAGAACAAAAAATGGTACAAATACAATAAATGAAAGAATAAAAAAATCGGAATATTTAGAAGTCAGGAAATTCACCATAAAACCACTTTAACAACAATTGGAAACTATTAGCTTCACTTGCCATAATCTGTGAATTCTATGCAATATGGAATAATTGAATGAAATAAAATAATCTAAGAAGCCAATAAATAAATACAAAAGAGCTCAAGATGTGTAAATGTTGGTAAACCGCAGGCACAGACTGACTGTGGGTCTGCTTACTGTTTAAAAGCTCCAGCGTAATGAATCATTCAATCTTTCAGCTCATGATGAATCATTGTCTGATGCATCTGTGTTTTATTTTTCACTGGCAGTATTTAAACATTTAGAACCAAAACATTCCACAAATCTAAATTTGTTGAGTCATTTCTACAGATGAATGAACAATCTGCGATGACGCATTTGAATGGTGAACATGTCAAAATTTATAAAGAGAAAAAAAATTTCATGCCTTTTTTTGGGAACTGTTTCCTCAAGCGCAAACACCTACTACATCGTGACTAATGAAGTACTAGAGAGACAAATTGCACAATTAGACGCCTACTTTGTATACATGTAAATACTGTACATGGTGTATATTCACTCTGCAATTTCTTAAGGACATGGAAAAAGCTTTAATCCTCAAACAAAGGGGAAAAAGGAAGTCACATACTGTAGCCCTGTCTTTTGTTGTTGTTGTAGCAGATACAATATACAAACAGTACACTCTTAGAAATAAAAGTATCCGAACTGTAACTGGGGTGGTACCTTTTCAAAAGGTACACATTTGACCTTGAAGGGTCCATATTGGTACCTCAAAAGTTATATTTTGTACTTTTTAGGTACTAATATGTACCCTTGAGGTGTTAATATGAACCTTTTAGATACAAATTTGTACCTTTTGTAAAGGTACCGCCCCAGTGACAGCTCGGGTACTTTTATTTCTGAGAGTGTACAGTGACGATTTACATAGAAACATAAACAAAAACATGTTGCAGTGACCTCTACACTATAAAAATATTGCTTCATTACATCTTTTTTGTTGAATCTAATTAACTTTTCTTGTCATCTCAATTTATGTCAAATCGCACTGATTAAAAAAAAATCAGTCAAACTTTGTATAACTTAAAATATTTTGTTGAAACCTGATTAAGTTAAAGCAGCATAAAAATATTAGTTACCTAAACTTTTCCTCATTACATTTATTACAGTCTACTAGCTATACACCCTATAAACTCCAAACATAAACAAATAAACTCCAAACATAAACGAAAAAACACATAAATAAACAAACAAATAAAACAGTAAACCAGAAAGATAAACAAACAAACTAATAAATAAACAAACAAGCAAATTAATAAATAAATACATTTAGGTGGAAATGTCTAGAGTTAATAAGGTTTATATTGTATGTTCAAAGACATTCATACATTTGTTGAGCAAATAAAACATGACAGTACAGATTAAATGATTTGTTTAAGCAACTTTTCAAAACTTCATCTTCAGCAATGAATTGATCGATAATTAATCAATTGACTGATCTTTTTTTTTTACAAATCTGAGATCAATCAAATGCATCTTGAGCATCAGATTAGCATATTAGAATGGTTTTTATAGGATCTTGTGACACTGAAGAAGGGAGTAATGATATAAACCAGGGGTCACCAATCTCGGTCCTGAAGGGCCGGTGTCCCTGCAGGGTTTAGCTCCAACTTGCTTCAACACACCTGCCTGGATGTTTCAAGTATACCAAGTAAGAGCTTGATTAGCTTGTTCAGGTGTGTTTGATTAGGGCTGGAGCTAAAATCTGCAGGACACCGGCCCTCCAGGAACAAGTTTGATGACCCCTGATATAAACATTCAATTTTGGATCATGCAAATATATTACTTTTTAAAACATTCCTTAAGTATATTTTTTTAGATAAAATACTTTTTTGAGACTAAGTAGAGAAAATGTTATTGATAATTAGAAGGAAATATGTCAATGTGCTCTTTAAATTAAATGTAATTTTGATTCCACAGAAAAGTGTAGTATAGCAAAACTTCACAGTTTCAAAATACAACTGATATTGTACTGATCTTAACTAAGTAATTTTACCAATAAAATTATAATAATCCTTAATATTTGAATAACTAACACCCAAAAACTAAGGATTATTAAATATGTGTATTTAACTTGTATTACAATACACTTTTTCACTGCTTAAACAATTCAACATATTGTTTTTATTGACATTTAGTCACATTAAATGTAAAAAATTGGTGGTGATTTTCCATAGACCTCATTTGTTTTAATACTAAACCAGGAAATAGTTTCTATTCCTGAACCCAAATACCCATTACAGAAAAAAATGACTTGCATTTTTGCACTTATACAAAAACATAATTTGGCATTTTCACTATGAAATGTTATTGATATTCACCTGATATTAATGTGAAGTATGTTTGTGAAGTAGGGCTGTGCGGTTTATTGAAATCATATCGAAATCTGAACATGATTTCTAAATCGCCTCACAGCACGATTTTTCGTACGCTCCAGTCCAGAAAAGTTTAACTAGGTGGGCCTGGAATAGTTCTAGAGACAATTTGTCACACTTTCTTTCTTTCTTTCTTTCTTTCTTTCTTTCTTTCTTTCTTTCTTTCTTTCTTTCTTTCTTTCTTTCTTTCTTTCTTCCTTCCTTTCTTTCTTTCTTTGCTTGCTTGCTTATTTATTTATTTTGTTTATTTTGTGCTTTATATTTGTTTTAGGGACATGTTACATGTTGTTGTTTTCCTTGAGAAATATTTTTCATATTCCTATAATGTAAAATGTCTGTTTGTCAATACAGTGATTAAAATCGAAATCCCGGTATTGTTTAGTAAATCATGATCTTTCTTTTTTCCATATCGCACAGCCCTATTGTGAAGTGCTTTGAGTTGCATGTATGTAGGAAAAGTGCCTTACAAATAAAATGTATTTACATTATTTACATTTTTTTTAATCATCCAATTAATAAATCTCAGGTTTTGCTGTCCTACAGCAGAATAAACAAACACGCACACCCACATACCAACACACACGCATTCACGCACACAAAATCACAAATACAACCTGTGGCGATTTCATCTCGCACATCTCAATCACACACTTACCTCCAGCATCAGTGCCCTGCAAACAGTGAGGACTGCGCTGTTTTCAACACATACGCATGGATGTAACAGAGCTCAAATACAGGCAATGCTCAACCTCACGCCTGATTTGGCAAATGACGATTCCTCCTTTTATTATTATATGCTTTATTATCGCATTTTCCTTACGTAACGGAGTCCCACAGCGACATGAAACAGACTAGAGCATATGGTGTTGAAATGGAAACTGTTGGGATGGTTATGCTTAATTTCAAACACCGCAGCAAATCGGCATATTTTGCGGAACAAAAGAGATTGAGATTGAAAGAGAGAGAGAGAGACGGATGCAAACTGGGAACATGTTCAAAAAGAAAATCTGTGTTAACGGTGCAGGAAGACAGGATTACGGGGGAGGAGAAGAAACTTTGGATGAATTTAGGCTGAGCGTGAGAAAGAGAGAGAGAGAGAGAAGGAGAGAAGGAGAAGAGACAAAAATAGCATTGCAGATAAAAGAATCACTTACTAAGGTTACAGTCTATCCCGATACAATCTGGTGGGAGAGAGAGTGAGATGGTGAGATTTAAAGGAAAGGAAAGGAAAATTCAAAACCACATCCTTCAAGGTTGAATCTGCAGACAGACAAACAGGTTTTGCATAAAGTCAACCATCCGGGGACAAGATGAGAGTCAGATCGGCCCCTCTACAAGAGCAAACACACCGCATGAGCAGGGGCAGAGAAAGCACGGCTGGCCATGGTTTACAATTTATGAACTCCGTATATACAGATGAAATGCTGGATTTAGCCTGTGCTTTGCCTCTGGCCTGTATGTGGGTGATGTCTGTATGACTGTAGGCGAGGGCCGACTGCACCATCAGCCAAGAGCTCAGGATTACAAAAACACAATGCTAGACGGAATAATAGAATCGGTAGAGCCTCGCCTAAAAATAAAAATATCGGTAACACTTTACAATAAGGTTCATTAGTTAATGCATTTACTAACATGAACTAATCATGAACAACACATGTATTGCATTTATTAATCATAATTAAACATTTACTAATGTATTATTAACATCCAAGTCCATGCTTGTTACCATGAGTTAATGCACGATGAGTTAACATGAACTAACAATAAACTACTGTATTTTCACTAACTAACGTTAACTAACATGGACAAATAGAGTAAATGTATTATTCATTGTTTGTTCATGTTGGTAAATGCATTAATTAACATTAACTAATGAACCTTATTGTAAAGTGTGACCAAAATATCTAAAAAAAAAGGCGCATAATGGAGAATAATTAGATACTGTACTGTTTGGTCCTTTCACATGTAAGTTTTAAATACTCATACCTGTCAACATTGGTATGTGAAAATAAGGGATACCCCCCACCCCCTAAAAAATCCCCAAACTACTAAATCTGTTCATCTGGAGCTGTTTTATTGTAAATAAACAGTTTCAATGGTCAGTAATATGTTTTAGTATTTTATTAATATTAATTATTATTTACTAAGATAGCATATAGACAAAGCTGCAAACAAATAAGAGTTTAACCTATTAAAATTAATATCTATTATAAAAAAATTAATCAACTTATCAAATCTCAATAATCTTTTCTCCACTACATAATTTAAACATTCTGATTAAAGTGCAGCAATTGAATGTCTTATTTAGACTTTTAGCTTGATTACATTAAATAACAAATGTGTCACTTTAAACACACACACACATCTATAATGAAAGCATCAAAAAAAAAAAAAAAGCGCAGAACAGATTTACAAAAAAGAGCAAGAGCTGTCCTCTGGTGGTTCGGTGGTATGAGTTGTGCATAAGTAGGATTGACTCTTTAATGTGAATTGCCACCCTTTATAGAAAGATAAAACTTATTGATGAAACTTATTTTGATATGCTCGCTTACAAGATGAACAAGCACAAGTATTTAAAAAAAATAATAATAATTTTACTTAAAAAAACAATTGTAGGTAAATAATATTCATTAAATTTAAACATCTACATTATAAACATTTCTGCAGTAATTTTTATTAATTTACTGCATTCTGGATGAACAACAGTATTCATTGAAATAACACTAAAGACTGGCGCCAAGTTTTTTTTTTTTTTTTTTTTTTTTCAACTGTATAGAGTACAAATACAAAGTATCTGCACATAAATGTTAATAAATATATTATTGACAACTCAATTGATAATGGGTAACTCAGTTTGGTGTTTTAAATTGTCCTTCTTTTAACGACTTAAAATAAAGTTTAAAGTTATAATACCACTACAGTTATAATAAACATAATGCTATTGTGTTATTGCACTGCTATTCCACTGCTGGTTAGACCTAAACTGCATTTCGTTGCATTGTACTTGTACATGTGTAATGACAATAAAGTTGAATCTAATCTAATCTAATAATTTTACACCCCCACTGAAATTGTTTCTTTCCTCCAATTATATTATATAGAATGATTTTCATTAAAAAAATCATTTTTTTTGTGTGTTTATTATCAATTTGTATTATTGCTAATGTAAGTTTTCATCGCAGCATATCATCAAATACGGTAAAAAAAACCCTGAATCAAATCAAAATGGAGACCGATAATGAGAAGAAATATGCAAAGTGCTCTTGTCTGTGGTGAACTCTCAGCTGTCAACCGCTACAGAAGAGTGACCACAGACAGCCAGAGAGTGTCTCACCGTCACACTGACCAGCTCAGATCCCGCTCTCATGTGCACTGACACGGTCTGTAATCCACACTATAAACAGACACGGCCAGCCACCAGAGCTTCGGTCTGAGCTCAGCGGACAGTGAGAGACTGCGCAGAATCTAACCTTTGCTTTTTGTGCTGGGAGACATCAGGGGAAAATACATTTCTGACATCACAAATCTAATAGTACTTTTTTATCATTATTCATACTTAAAAAACGAAAAAATATGGCTGTGCATTGCTACTTTTCTTCTTTTTTTATAGATTTTATAGTATATGGAATCTACTTGTTTTCATCATCCTTAAATACTCTACCTCCTTTGCACAATATTATGTCTTATATATGACTAGTATGGTTTAAGTATGTAGTATATGCATAGTTGGTATAATTAGATTACCACTCAACATTATTAATTATGTATTGGTTTAAAACAGCTCTTATGTCCAGTTTTGTATTCATATTTATGATTATATTTATTTATGTAGCACTGTGGGTCTGCAAGGCACAACATTTCCATCCACTGTATGTCCACACATGGAACGGAATGACAATAAAGCTCAACTTAACTTGATATCAAATTTTTCTTACACTGTAAATGCAACTGAGAGGGTTTTAACCAACACTGGTAGGAGAGTCGCACATTACTCCTGTGCTTAAGGTTCTTCACTGGCTTCCTATTAGTTTCAGAGTAAATTTTAAGATTCTGGTTATTACATAAAGAGCTCAGCATGGTCAGGCCTCCCTATATACTTAAGGTCACTTCTCTGCAGTCTTCTGGTAAAGACCTTTTAGCCATTCCCAGAACACATTTTGTGTTGTGGCCCCATGACTCTGAAACTCTCTCCCTCTATCATTGAGAACTCTGGGGTCAGTTAAACTTTTTACAAAATATTTAATGACATCTTTTTCGGTCAAGTTTTTATTAACAGTGTGGTGAGCTGATTTTGCTTTTGGTATTTTGTTCTTGGATTTTTAACTTGTTTTATTAAGCATTATTTTAATGATATATTTTCTTTTACCTGTTTTTCCGTTTCTTTGGTTGTAAAGCACTTTGTGAACCTTTTCTTACTTACACTGTTAAAGTTTTAAAAAATGTGGCAATCTACTTCAAATTACATCCTGAATATGAAGGGAAATGATATATTACTACACTGTAAAAGATTATGTGATCAATTAGTCATGACAACATATGTTTTTAGTTCATTGTAACTTATTAAACTAAGTTAATTATGTTCTAACTTAATTTGATAAATTATGCAAGCCGTTTTAAGTCAGTTTAACATAATATGTTTAATAGACTCATATAGTTAATTTGATTCAGCTCAAAATCTTAAGCCAACCAGGATTTTTTTTTTAACAGTGTATATAAAGAACCGTGTAGAACAATTACAGTACATATGCATACATTAGTCAATTGATTTAGATCAGAGATGCCCAAACATTTTCGTATGAAGGGCCAAAAACCAAATATTATTATGAGCCATGGGCCAAAGGTAAATATACCAAAATATCTTATTAAAGTGGATAATTTCCAAATGTATGTCCTAATATTTCAAAGTAAATAGAAAACATTAAACTATAAATTGTATTAAATAATGCAGTGTAACTTTTTAATGGTAACTTATTGCAATAAGGACATAAACAATCACATTTTTAACACAGTGGAGTTCAGTGCTGAATACACTAGTCAAGCAGAATCTGCCTTTGATTTGTTTTGCTCACCAAAGTCTCTGCATTATCGAGTCACAGTATGTACATTTAAACTAAATCTGAATTATTTACACCATTAAATTGAAACCTTTAATTTCAGTTAGCTTTCAACAATAAAGCAAACAAAGGGTTACATTAAATTTGAATTGACAATCTAGAAACTATCCCTATTATTTTTCCTCTCTTCTCAGAGGGATGGCAGGCCAAATCAAAGGTTACCATGGGCAAACTTTGGCCCACAGGTCCTACTTTGGGCATCACTGATTTAGATGTAAAAATGAAATTGGTTACAATAAAAAGCTAACTGTAAATAATAAGGTAATTATATGGCTGAGAAATATGGCTCCCCTGAATGATTTTATTTTCCTGATTTTACAATAGTTTTAGTTAATTATAGTAAACTGATTCACCATTTAGAAATTAATTACATTTATAAATATTTCGCAAAATAAAATGTAGTTAAAAACACTAAAATATTTTTTAAAGTACATATTTAGCTTGGCTTGTTTTTATTATTTTAATATTCCTTTTAACTGCTTCATTTTTAAATGTATTCTGTTGCTTCTCTTGGCTTATTTTTGTTTTTATCTTCTTCCTATTTATTTTACTTTGACTTATGTACAGCACTTTGGTCAGTCTTGTGACTGTTTTTAAATCTGCTTTATAAATAAATGAACTTGAACTTGATCACTGTTTTAAGTACAAAATATTAAAGCAATTTACTGTATATAAAAAAGTGTGTCTTTCAATTAAAGATTTCTAAATTGCTTGCATATTATTCCTAAAGACAAAACTACTCAGCCTCATTATGTAAGCAATTTAATAATAATAAAAACTAAGAATACTGTACAGGATTCATATCATATTCTTACTTTGAAGTTGATCTTTTGAAATACAGAGATTTATATTATATTATATTATATTATATTATATTATATTATATTATATTATATTATATTATATTATATTATATTATATTACATTATATTATATTTAAACATTATAAAGTTATAGAAAAATTCAAAAGGTAAAACAATATAATTTCCCCTCAGTCTCCCCTAGTTTAACTCAATGTGTTTGACACTAAATGATCTGGTCTCTCTGGCTGTCTGCTCTGAAAGCTGCAGAAGTGAAAGCCATTGAAGGCTGCACAGGTGGAGAGAGAAAGACAGAGCGAGAAAGAAAGAGAGAGAGAGAGAGAAGAAGAAGAAGAAGAAGAGCAGAAAGAGATTAAGATGGAGGAATGAGAGTGAAATGTGTCTTGGGAAGAGCCTCGAGTCTGGTGGTTTTACCGAGGTTGACGGTAAGCTTGACTCTTCCCCCGTCCAGCTCCAGGCGCAGGGTATCGGCGGACTCTTTGGAGGTGGTGGCCATGAGCAGACCATAAGCCCTCTGAGACATGAAGCGCAGAGACACGTCCTCGGCCTCGCTGTGAGCTGCGTGAGGCATCAGGACTTTCAGAAACATGCTGCCGTCGTAACTCAACACTGCAGACTCTGAAAGAGGCAGAACAAGACACTACAGGTCAGCAAACACTAGGATGCAAAATTAAAAGATATATTTTTGTATGCATTTTTCAAACAGTATTTTTTTATGTTTATATAATGTTAAAAAGCAAAGCAAATGTAAACATTATCAATATTTTTATTCAGTTTTAATTACTCTTTAATAAACTAATTTAAATCCAAATAAAATTTAACTAATTGCTACTGCTATTAAGACATTTCATTTTAAGTTACATGGTCACAGTAACAGTAATAACAGCTACAGTATATCATTTAATAATTACTTTATTTTTACATTTTACATTATTTTATGTAATTAATTATTATCATTATTATTATTATTATTATTATTATTATTATTATTATTATTTTAGTTGTAGTATTACTAGTAGTAGTAGTAGTAGTAGTAATAGTTTTACATTCTAAAATGTACAGTTTACATGAATTGTTATTATCTTTCAGTAATATTAATAGCATTATTTAGTAGTAATTAGTATATTATAACTACTGTGTAACTATGAAATGTTGTTCTATACCAGTGGTCACCAAACTTGTTCATGGAGGGCCGGTGTCCTGCTAATTTTAGCTCCAACCCTAATCAAACAACCTGAACAAGCTAATCAAGGTCTTACGAGGTATACTTGAAACATCTGTGCAGGTGTGTTGAGGCAAGTTGGAGGTAAACCCCGCAGGGACACCCGCCCTCCAGGACCAGGATTGGTGACCCCTGTTCTATACTATTACTCTAATATTATTATTATTATTAATAATAATAATATTAACAACTTGTAATTGTTTTACTGTTAAAAAGTATGTTTTTAATGATAAAACAATTACATTATCCTTAACAAAAGTTTTATTATTTATTTTATATTTTATTTTTTTTTATATTTTATTTTATATTTTATTTTATTATATTTATTATATTTTATTTATTTATTATCTTATATCTGTTGGTTATAATGTTACTTGAGCAAAGGTTTTGTTTTTGTATGTTTTTTGTACTACTACTATTGCTTAATTCTATAGATTTTATTTAATATGTAATTATATATGAATATAATATATAATTATTATTATGAGGCAATAGTAGTAGCAACAGTAAAAACAGATATAAGATGATAAACTTTTGTTAATCAGCCAAAAAGATATAATTACAAGTAAAATATCATTCAATTTATACTCTTGGCCTAAGGGTCTATATCTGTTTCATTATAATTACATTTACTAGTTTCATTTATAATTAATTATACAAATTATAGAATTTGATGCTCATTGCAATTAAAATATCACCAAGTACACTGTTGCTGAGTCACCAACAGCATGTCTACAATGGACACTGTGTGGCCACAGTGCTATTCTTACTGCCAGACAGCAGAGGGCAGGAGAGAGTTAGAAACCACACATTGCAAGCAAACAAGGGTCTATGCAGGTGAGATCTGATGAAGCGAGCTGGAGCCTAGCTGTATCTCAATATAAAACTGTACAAGCGAAGCACTGAAGCTTTGCTCTTCTTTAAAAGAACGCGTCTCAACCGTGAGACGTAATCCAATGTTTAATCCTGCCTCCCTACAGCTTTAAGCCCTACTTTCCTCACCCATCTCACAGTTGGGGCCCATATATCCAGTTCCAGTGCAATCACAGACGTGTCTGTTCCAGCCCTCGCGGCATCGGCCTCCATGAACGCAGGGCTCCGAGCTGCACCTCCGATGGGTTTCACGGGTACAGAAGCTGCTGACACCCGGAGCGCTCTGAAGCTCCGCCAAACGCCGCAGGTCTTTGCTGCGCCCATCGACAAAGAGGTCCCGCACGCAGCCCACAAAGCCCAGCCTGAGGCGGGCAGTCCACACCTCTGGAGGCAGAGAAAGATCCCCACTGTTCTCCGGCAGACCCCCCAAATACATTTCACCATCTAGATCCAGGATCTCACTCCCTTCGTTGGTGGAGAAGGGCAGGCTGCGGCCATTGACGGAGATGGAGCCTTGGAGAAAGTGAATGAAGCAGAGGTGAGCCTAAACAGCACAATGTTTGTTTACAATTTAGCCTCATTTTTTGTCAAAATTTTATTGGTAATATGTTATGTTAGGTAATTAATTTGTGAACTATGATGCAGGGTTTTATATTTAGCTGAAAGTTAGAACACATTATTTTGAATTCTTTCCTATTTGAAAAATTGTGAACATCTTTCAGAGGATTTAGTTTTAGGGTTTACTATAATAATCATTTTGTTAAAAAATATCTCGGAATGCATTTCTAATAGATTAGCACTGAAATGACATAAAATAGACAGGATGACAAGACGAAATGATGGATAGACTGAAAGTTTGACAGAAGGAGCAACAGATTGATAAAAATGACATGCTAACTACATAGGAAAATAGATTAATAGAATAAAGACAATAGACAGAACACATTGACAGAACGGTAATTGTAGAATGAAAGATAGAACAACAGACCAATAGATAAAAGAACAGGAGATAGAATGAGAATAAAACAGAGAGATAGAATAATAGACAGAATGACTTGAAAGAACTAACAGATAGAAATACGAGCAATAGGCTAAACTGTACATAGAATAACAGAGGCTACGTCTGAAATCTCATACTTCCATACTATTTAGTACGCTAAAAACCGAGTAGTATGTCCGAATGTGTAGAATTCGAAAAACAGTATGCTAGAAGGACCCGGATGACCAACTACTTCCAGCGAGATTATGTAGTGTGCATCCGACTGCGATATCCTATGATACCCTGCGAGCAAATTCATGAAAGGAAGTGAAGTGCAATGCAACTCACGTGGAAAGATCACGTGATTTTGACACAACGGCAGATGTAGTACATCCGAGTTTCAATCATACTGCTCACATTCATACTGTACAGAACATACTTTTCTAGTGGCCGAGTCGTACATTTAAAATCAAATACAGTATCTAATGAGTAGTAGGCGGTTTTGGACGCAGCCAGAATGTCATACTGATGGAAAGAATGTCAACTTATAGATCGATTAAAAGAAAAACAAATTGAATGTAAACTAGAACTTAAGTCAGACAGACAGACAGACAGACATACAGACAGATAGACAGACAGACACAGATATTTATATCATGACGTCCTGTGGGGGCTTCTACTAGCACTTAATAAACATATTAAATTGACTAGCCTTGTTAATAATTAACTAAAACTAATTTAATTAACGCCGCTACTAGGGATCCCTGAAGACTATCGTTTTAGTAACTCATGGAATCAGTATAGCTGCTGTACAATAGCTGTCACAAGTTATTAAAAAAATTGAGATTTCATTAATTTAGCATTAACAATCCTCTGTTCTTCCCTTTTTTCCCCTGAGCTCAGCTAGTGGAAAGGTCTTCAGCCTCTTCCCCTGGGATTTGCTAAATCCCACGGTGGGCCTGCTTCTTTAAAACTGCAGAGAGTGTGTTTGAGTTGAGCTCTTACAGTAATGAGAGGTAATGAGAGGTAGAAGAAATAGAGTACAGTGATTTAGCAGTTTGTGAAGTATGCATATCAGATGGACCTTAAGCGGGCAGAACGAGGCAGTGCTTTAACGGCAGAGATTAAGAGGAAAGCGTCAGAGTAGGAATCAAAGCGAGAGCAGGTTTAGCAATAATGTGTGTGCTGATCTTGCAATATCCTGACCTTTCCTGCCCTCTCTCTGGAAGTCTACGTGGCACCATTCTCCATCATTGACCTTCTTGTTCCCCACTTTAATCTTGATGCTCCCGGAGCCCATGTCCATGAGTAGGTGGAGGAATCCATCCAGCAGTTCCATGGCGAAGAAGTCCACCCTTGGTCTGTGATCTTTTGAACCCTGCGGCCGCCCGTGACTGAACAACAGCAGTCCGTTGGGCTCGGTGGTTCGAAAATCGAAGGACACAGAGCCAGCTTTCTTGCCATTCCAGCGCGGGAGGGTTACATAAGCAGTGGGCGCGTCGAAACTGACTGGGTCCAATGCAGCGACGTCCTCGCAGCGGAAGGTCAAATCGCCATGGAGGGTAACCTTAGGGTCACGCAATTCCGCCAGATGGGAGAGCTCTAGTCTGAACTCATTATTGGTGTAGACCACCTGGGATAGGGAGAAAGAAAAAAAAGCTTAAATGCTAACAGGAGGGAATGGAGTAGTATGCTGCCCACTGGTACAAACAAACCCCAGCTGATGTGTGTACCTAGAGGGCACGGTTTTCAAGTCAGTAAACACGGCAGTCTCTTTAAATACTCAAAAGCATGAGTGGATCACATAAACCGAGAGACATCATCCAGAGCACTACAGCAACCCTCGGCTAATCGATATTCTGTTTCATTAATATGATGAATCATCCTACGCTAACATTAGCTCTGACGATGCCGCGGCTAAGTGCTTTTCTGAATCGTGCGCATAAACAGCGCATTCATTAAGTGACGTCAACTGAAAAATCTCAATGTATGATATGATGTCTAGCCCACACGTGCCACCGTATGACAAAACTGCTCCTAAAATAACATTCCTGCATGCTGACTGTGTCCCCTTAAGGTTGGTTTTTTGTTTCTGTCACATGTGCTCTCTCTATGGCCAGATGGGGGGTGGGGGGGTAAGCCCATCACAGCAAACACGCTTTTCATTTTTACACCAGCCTCTCTGTCTGTCCGAAGATGATGACTGACGCTTTGTTGCTGGGTGTGAACTTGAGTGTCTCTGAAAATAACACAAGACGGCCATGTTTCTCGTCAGCCATCGTGACAGAAAAATAAAAAGAGAGGTAAGAGCAAAACAAGAGGTGCCAGGCTCTGAGTGAAGGAACATGAAAAATGCAATTATTGCCACAGAGCGTGGAGAAAAAAAAGGGGGAAGCTATCAATGAGATTTCAAACTATCTCAGACTGCACAACGTATACAGTACGTCTTCCTGCTTCGCTATCAGATTAAGATAGAGGTTTGTAATTTCAGTGTTTCTTAAATGTTTGGGCCTATAAAAAAAATGTCCTTCCCTCATATTTCTGTAACCATGTCGCTATGACTATTGCTCATAGTTCGGACTGGAGAAAAATGATTTAAAAATCAGATAGTGTATGATGAAAAGCAACCCACAACACCAACAACAGTTTAAACCAAAAAAAAAAAAACAGCAACTGAGCATTGTCATAAAGGCGATTCACAGGCAAGAACCATTCTCATTTTCTTCAGAAAGTGTACAAATCTTTCTGGAACAGGCACTTTTCCAAAACTGGGAACAAAATTGTATATAATTTTTGTTCCCTTGTCAGACAAAAGGTTCAGTGAAAATGGTGTTAAATCTTTAGAAAACATCAGCCATAGGATGTCAAACTCCACATTATTAACAGCTTTACATCCATATTCTGGTGATTTAAAATACTACTACTGCTACTTCTACTACTACTAATAATAATAATAATAATAATAATAAAATATATATATATATATATATATATATATATATATATATATATATATATATATATATATATATATATATATGGCTACACTTTATTTTGATAATCCACTTTTGACATTCCTCTAAGTAAATTTGCAACTACAGAACATGGTAATGGTGACACTTTACAATTAGTGTGTATTAGTTAATGTATTAGAATATGAGTAAGTTGTAACACATTGAGCCACTTAGCTTTTTTCTCATGACCTGTTTCTGCAGGAGGAAACACAAATTACTTTCAAATATTTCAAATATAGTCTGTGTTATTTAAGAAATCCAGGCATAACACTGTATGACAACAATTTAGATGACTGTTTTATAGCCTACAGCTAATCAGTCTGTCGGATTTTGGACTGCATTGCAGTTCTAAAGTAAAAAAATATAAATGATACATTATCGTAAGTAAAACAAATACATTTAAAGATATGGTATATGCATATATATATATATATATATATATATATATATATATATATATATATATATATATATATATATATATATATATATATATATATATATATATATATATATATAAAAAAGAGTTGCATTCACCTGGAAAATGGAGGCAACTTAAATGGTTTGTGAGCTTAATTAAGTGCACACAGAATGCCATATTATCTGGTAATTGTAGAAAATAAGTTAACATTAACAAAGATTATGTAATGCTGAATAACAGTTGTTGCCCACCATTAGTTCATGTTAACTATTGCAATAAATAACACATTAATATATGTTTAGTTAACATTAACAACAATTAAGTAATGCTTAACAGATGTATTGTTAAATATGTTAACTAATTCAATAACTAGCATTACACCCATATTGTGAAGTGTTACCAAGCTAACTAACTCTCATTACACTAGTGGTAAGTAGTAAGTAAGTAGTAGTGGCTATTAGAATACACTGACATGTGGTTGCAGGTCAAACTTTATTTTAAGGTATGATTAATGCTATTAACGAATCATTAAATACGATGTTTAGCACAATAAAGCTCAAATAAGGTTTAGTTATTGCTAGGCCCACACGGAATCTGCACTGCAAAATCTTAAAAAAGATTTAAATCCTATCATTGACTCAATTTATTCAGTTGTGTGTACATTTATATTCATTCAGGTTTTAAATTAATTTATGTAATATTACTGACTAATGTAAAATTGTTCATATGATTTACTTACAATACAGTTTATAAAGTAAAAATTTCTGTTTTTTTAGTAGATATATTATATGAGAAACCCGTTTTGTTTAACAAGTAAATGGATATAATAGAATTTGCATTGTAAACAACATGAATTAAAAGTTACAAATGTATAGTTTATTTCACCATATTAAGTTTTTAGTCACAAAACTCCTAAAATCATTCTGCATACATCTGCTGATTTTTTACAATATTCTGTGCAGAAATAGCAAACAATGTCTGCAGATTCAGTCTGGCTCTATAGTTATCGGACTAGATTAGGGATGTATAACAAGAACAAAAGCCGCCCATATTTTAATAATAGACTGATAATAAGCTAATAGTTAATAGTTCATAGTGGTTAATAATGTTAGTAGGCAATTGGTACCTAAACTAAAATGTTACCAAAAGTTCATACCTGACCTAAAGTCATCATAAACAATGTGTCATCACTTTCATGTGTTCACTGTACCATGCTACTACCCATGTTCTAAAGTACTACAGTTAATATGATTTGTACACATGCACTGTACTTTTAAGTTAGCTTGATCCTCAAACATTAAACATCATATACTGTAAATTAAAACCACCCAACGTTATCAAAATGTCAAACCTACAAAGAGGTATCAAACAACATGAAAGTACCCACACAAAAACCCCAAATGAAAACAAAGGAGCAACTAGACAAAACAAGACACGGCACAGACTCCCGAAAGCATAACAAAGTCGTAGAGGTGTGCGTGTCTCTATCAGAGGAGCAATAAGAAAGTGCTCGAGCTCCTGCTGAAGAGGGCCACTGATACTAACTGTACGGTTGAGCAGGTAGAGACTGGTGATTAATAGAGTCCGGGGTCAACGAGACAGAGATGGAGAGTCCGGGACAGTCGAATGGGGATCCATAGAGGAAATCAATTTTTAATTTGGCTGTCAGGATAGTAAAGCTGGAACTTCAACGGTATGGACATGACATAAATTATGGGACACGCACGGAAGGGTGGCGAATAGAGAAAAGGACAGATAAGGAAGAGGTAAAAGAGGACAGGTCGCTTGGGCACAAAAAAAAAGAACATCAAGAAAACCAGGTCCTCTTTGTGATCTAAATTCAAAACAGCTTCAAAAATGCACTTACATCTTTAAGGCAACCCATGAAGTTGTTGCTGACGGGGGAGCCGGGCAGATCGGCTGTGTTTGGACTGCCACCCACGTAGAAGAAATCATCTGATCCCAGCATGGTGTAGTCCTCCTGGGTGTAGCCCGTGGTTGTGAGGAGCCCGTCCACTGATATGGTCACCTGCTTGCGTAAATGCCATAGACGGACGGAAAGGAGAAAGAGAGAGGGGGAAGAAACAAAGAGGGAACGTGGGACATCTTTTCATTTTGCAACAGCCGAAATCCTTGTTTTCTCAACTAAAAAAATAAAGAAATTAATTAAAAAAAACTGGTTCACAGGGGGGCTCCTCTGGTTCTGTATGCATACGTTAACCCATTTTTATGTCTGCTATTGCTGCTTTCTGAATAAGAGAATGCTGTTATGTGTGCTGGACTGTGCACTATTCAGTGTTGGAGAGGAGAAACGGGGAAGGGAGGTGTTTGGCTTCAGGAACTAAGAGGAATCACTATCTGTGCGTCCCAAATTTCATACTTTTGCACTATTCTACGCCATTTTAGTATGATAAATGCAATAAGTAGTGCATAAAAAGAGGAATGCACTGAAAAACTAGTTAGCTCGTGTAGCGGATGGAGCAGAGCAGTTGGATTACTTTATTTATTTTGGGTTGTGCAAGCAAAAATATTTATACATAAGTGGTTATGCCACCACCTGATGGTCAATGTAGTTGTGCTCATGACAGGAACTATTTGGTAGTTTGGTTATTTATTGTACAAATTTGAAAAATGTTAAACATCGACTGAGAAATGGAATAAATTTCTATTTAGTTAAAGAAAAAAAAAAAACGATCCAATTGAGACAACACTAAACTCATACACTACACGGTTGAGTGTATAAGTGCATAGTGTATAGTGTGTCATTTGGGACGCAACTCATATGTTGAGTGGGTTAGCAAGTGATGTTAAAGGGTGACTGTGCGAGATTAGTATAAAAGGGGGGGATTCAGACACAAAAATGGTTGTTAGTATAACAGAGGTTGCATTTAACTATGCTCGTGGTCAGTTCTAATCAACTACTGGATTGTACACATTGTTGTAAGAGAGATGTATTGAAAAGAAATACGTTTGGGTATAGCGATAGCTTT
The DNA here is from genome assembly GCF_052040795.2 of Danio rerio. Lineage (NCBI taxonomy): Eukaryota > Metazoa > Chordata > Actinopteri > Cypriniformes > Danionidae > Danio > Danio rerio. Next base: position 32,006,745 of record NC_141041.1, read on the forward strand.
AAGTTTGTTAATAAACAAGCCGTGCATGATGGTTAAGACATCTCGGGCTGCGATTTCAGGACATAAAGTCACTTATAATGTATTTATATGCTGATGCATGGAAGAGCTGGCAGACATCTAAAACAGGTGGTTTTCTTACAGTCTCAATAAATGCTCAGGGTTGAGGCGTTTCCATGCCGACAGACAGAGAGGATTTATATTCCATCTCTAATATCGTCAAATATTCCGTGAACGTGATTATTACTGTGGACAAGTAGGCAGAGCTGGAAAGAATGCAGCTTGTTTGCTGGAAATTGTGGATGGTTTGCATTGTCCTGAAATTGAAACCCGCCATTTGTCTGAACCTTTATAAGAGAGAAAGAGCAGAAGAAGCAAGACATGGAGAAGAAAATAAAGCCCATAGAAAGAAAAACCAATAAATCAATGCACAGCATCACTCAACAACAGAAATAGCTACCCACACATGCAGTGGAAGCAAATTATGCAGGTGAATAATGACAAATAAGCTGCATATTATCTAAAAAACAACAAAAAAACAAAACTGTATTTGAAGCACAAGTCCAGTATTATGCAAAAACAACATGTCGCACATGCTGGATAAAAAAAGTGCCACATGTTATTGGCTACTTAAAGGAATGAATGACAAAAATGCATGAAGAAAATGGCATTTTTGTACTTTTGTCTGCAACAGGAAGAGAAGGGTAACAGGAGGTCAGTCTTTGCTCTGTTCCCTAGACAGAGTGTTAATAACAGCTGCATGGCAGTTGCAATCATTTTTATCCAATTCTGTTATTTTCCACTTCCAATTCACATAAACAGTGAGTGTTTGTGCTCAAGCAGAACACCTCCATTTGTCAGGCCAAGGTCAGCTTTTTATACTCAAGTGTGCGAGAGCTGGAAATTAGAAAAGATTCCCAATAACATGTTACATGCAGAAAACAGCAAGGGTTGTAAAAACATCAAAACATCTTTGGGAAACATTAAGAGACCACTTAAAACATTTCTCTGGATTTACTGTGGGTTTAAGTGAATTAATTAGTTTTGAGTGACTGATTAAATTGATGTATATTTCTAATTCGAGCAGAATAATCATTTTTATTGTTATGATTGTAGTCATTTTTATTAGATCCTAAACATTGTTATTATGTTGTCTAAAAATTATTATAAATTAAAAATTGCTATTTTAAGCATACATTTATACATTAATAAACTATTCAATCACACTATACATTGTATTTTTCCTCATATATTGCTTATTTTTGTTTACTGTTATTTTTACTCAAAAATAACAATATGTTTTAATTTTGAGCATTTAGGTCAAGTTTGAATCCACAGGAAAAAGTAGCTGATAACTGCACATAAATCACCAAAATTTTACATTAATTGGATGATATTAATAGTTGCTTGGCAACCATGAAAAAAAAAACACAGTAACACTGTATGTAAAGTGCATGACATGTCAAAACTAAATTGCTCCCATTATAATCAACAAAGCTGGAATTGCTTCTGCCTGAAACACAGAGTAGATTCTAGTTCTTAACTCATTTTGTATCGCATATGCATAGCATATCATATAGACTTTGTTTATATGCCATTCCACCTAGCACAAATATTATTTCAGCCCTTTAAAATCCCTCTAAGTAAAAGCAGTTGCATATAAAAGTACAATAAAAGCCTTCATTGCCCTTCTCTCCTCTTGTTCCTGATTTACATGGCGGATATGAATACAATGTTTGAGAACATTGCATATTAAGTGTCGTTGCTGAGCAAAAAAAAGAGAATCATTAAATGCTACATCATACAGGGCAGCGAAATCTCTGTATGAAATGCTGCAACATTTAATAAAAGCCAACATCAAAGGGGGAGAATGAGGGAAAATGGAGCAGGTGGACAGAAACACTGCACAAGAGCTGCAGTCATGTGTTTCTTTCTGATTGTCTCTTTTATCTAAGAAATTACTAAATGCTTTGAAAGAGCACCCTGTGCCCTTTTACTTTGACTGACACTGGGCAGTTTATGTTTTAAATTAGCATGCAATGTATTGCTCGATGTGTGAAAAAAAAACTTGACAAATTCAGTTTGAAAGATAAGGTTTAGGAGCAATACATTTTAGAATTTACATTATGCATAACAATATGTTTTTGTCAGTACAGATTCTGCCATAATGTGACCCAGAGTGAAATCTTGCGCCGACAGCAGCTCACAGCATTGTTTATGCCCACCGTAGAGAGTCTCAGCCAAATAGGATGTGTTATTAATGATAGAACTCATACAACAAAAAGCATTTTAATAAGTATATGGGTGAAGGGAATTGTGAGTGGTGTTAAACAAACAAACAAACAAAAAAAACAATGTACATAAATTGCAAATGGCAAAAAAATGAACTTTTGCATGGCACCTGGGGGTTGATGCCATTTTTTTACTTTTCTTTAGTCGTTTCTGCACAGTAAAAGCATAAAAAAGAGATAAAAAAAGAAAGGGCCAAACCAAACTAGACAAATTAGAATGTGATATCTACCATATAATGCAGTTTGTTTACCGTAGGGAGTCCAACCCCTGCGCGCTTCAAAAAAAGAAAAAAAACAAGGGAGGGAGAGTAAAATTACATACCATAAACTCCACAGATGCTTTAAAAGGATTCAAAAAATGATTTACTAGCAATTTTAAATCATAATTTATCCATACCAAGAAATGCCACTAATTTCTCCGCCCTCCGTTGAATGAGGTGAAAAAAATAGCTGTTAAAGTCTACCTAATTTCTTTGGACACTGTCAACGGCAAACAGATGGCTCACATTCCATGGAGGTTTTCGTGTTAGTATTTGAAGGGGTAAAGGCAGAAGATAAACAATGACAAATCCACTTAGAGGCTTCGGTGTTAGTGAAAAAAAAAAAAAAAAAAACAGAGAGATATCAACTAATCTGTCAAACAAGATGGTTCGGGGAGGGTTTTGAAGGAGGGATCTTGCAGAGGCAGCAGCGTTAGAGTAAAGAATGACAGCAGCAGTAGCAACTCGCTCGTTATTTAAGGTAAATGAATGACAAAAACAAGAATGTCGACAACCGTTATGTGCTCGTTTACGCCTGCTTGGCATCGGAGAGCTCGGTACTTGGATAATTTGTCGTGGCGGAAAAAAAAAAAACACAGCTCATTCGTTAACTGATGCAAGGTGCGCCCTCGGCTCTGTAAGCAACACTTGAGCTAAAGGTTATGCCAGTCAAATGCAGAAATAATCAGCGGTTGGAGATGCCAGCAGGCACACTGTGTATCTATACAGTGTGTTCCATCATATAATCACATTAAAAACAATCGAAACAGCCTCGACTATAAGCGCTGCCTTATTTAAGGCTGTGATGGAGGGAGTCTTTTCCTCCTAGGTTAAATGATTAACAGCAAACATTCCCCCTTCTCCACAAGATGGAAAGCTTGCTGGGTGCGAACAGATTTTTTTCGCTGGCGTAATTGGAACATTTTCACCGTTGTGAATTTAATCACAGGCAAAACAGAGCGATGCAGTCTGGACTTGAATGGAGTCACCAAATCAAAACACTCCTCTTCAACAGGGACTCACACACACACACACACACACACGCGCACACATCCGTACTGGTTTGTAACAACTGGAATGTAATTATCACCGCTGTCTATGTCTGGAACAGCCTGTGGCTTAATGGTACTTCAATCCTGCAGAAAAGAAGATTCCTGAAAGCCTTCCAAGAGAGCGACAACAGAAATATTTTGCACTCTGCAAATTGCTGAAATGAACATCTCAGCACTCATGGGTGTAAAACGTGAATCTGTTTTGCAATCAGGGTTAGATATTACCTTGCAATGAAAGGTGGACAAGCTCCAAAACAACTGGCTGCTCCTCTAAAGCACCTGTGAGACCATCTGATTCCAATTAAATCAGGGCTTTGTGCACTTTGTCTTGAGGTAAATTCCATACAAAAGTGAGCAACAATTTGCTGTTCTCATTCCAGAGCACTTAAATTGAGTACACTGGAGGATCCAGGACATTGCTGGCTCATGTGTGGCTGTTTGGAGCAACACAAGAAGCCAAAAGGCATTATTACGAAGCTGAATATAACTTTAATGATGCGACTGTGTGTTTTTTAAAGTGTATGTGAAATCAAATTGTACAATGTTTATTTTGTTAGCACACTATTATTCTTTGGAAGAACAATTAATCCATGCAAGTCAATCCACTGAAAAAATAAATAAATAAATACAATTTTCAAAAGGCAAGGTTGTAAAATGTAAAAATATGCAGTCTACTGGTGTTTATTTAAATGCAGCAGCAAAGCAAATTATATACTGAATTGGTATTGTATAGGTAACATGGCTTTTATCTAATATAAATTCAAAGGTCAGAGTTCACTAAACTTGAATTTTAGAATACAGTCAAATTTTTTGCACACATTTGTTTATGATTGTGTATTTTATTAACACATTTTGAAAATAGCTTGAATATCTGTTAAACACATGCAACCTTGGACCAAAAAACCTTATTTACATGTGATTTACACCATCTGAAACTTGCATAAATAAGCTTTTTGTTGATGTATAGATGTATTTGTAAGAATAAGACAATATTTGGCAGAGATACTATTTTTAAAAAAAATCTGGAATCTAAGGATTAAAAAAAATGAAAATATTTAGAATTTTCAAAATGAAGTGTTTAGCAATGCACATAACTAATCGAAAATTTATGTTTCAGTATATATTTGTAATTTACAAAACATCTGCATGAAACATGATCTTTAGTTAATATTCTAATGATTTTTGGTAGAAAATTAAAATGTATTTTTTTTGGATATTGGCAAAAATGTACCTGTGCAATATCAGACTGGATTTGTGGTCAAGGGTGACACACTGTATCTTACTTGAGCATTAAGCATTGAAAATCCAACCAGAAGTGCTCAAATGTTAGCAGCCTTCTTGGGTTTATAACTCATTCTGGCACTAAGAATTTTGGAGGCTCACTTTTGTTTGGAATGACCAACACCAACTGTGGTTTGCAAAAAAAAAAAAAAAATGCACCTTTTATCACACTTTTTATCTTGGCATCACAGGATTTCATGCTAAAATCATATGTGAAACAATAGTTATTTCAGAAGAAACACTTCTTTCATAGCTAATAATAGGTTTGAAATGACTTAAAACTGCTGTAGCAACGGTTGCACTAACACACAATTCATTATTACTAGTTATTCACTGTCATTAGTTTAATTACTTGTAAATCTGGGTATATCAGCAGACCAATCGTTGCCCTGTGACGACCACATATAAAAAAGTAGCTAGTTTATATTTAATGTTATTGTTATCAATGAGGTAAAAAAAAAAAAAAAACATCTCAGCCGATAAATTGTGGGTATATTTTCCACCAATTAATACTCTGCGCTTTGTCATCTAGAGTAGTTATCAGCATTTAAATATAAAGAGTTACCAGTTATCAATATTGCCCAAAGTTATCGATAACAAAAATATTTCACTGAAACAGTTGTTCTGATAATCTCTCTTTACTTATATTGATGTTATCTCCACAAGTAAACTCAATTAACTATTTATTATTAATTAATATTTATTTGTTTATGTATTATTTATTTACTGTAAAGCAGTGCTGAAATTGCTAAAAGCAGTTTTAACATCAGAGTTAATCTACACATTAAAACAACTTAAAGTACAATCTTCAGAGATTTCAAAAAGATAAAAAAAAAGCCCCTGATGGAGCCATGATGTGCAAAGGTGAACGTTACCTGACGCAGGTTGCGGGACACACGGACGGCGTGCCATGCATTGTCGTTGAACTTGCCATCGGATGGCTCTACCAGAGCCTCAAAGGCACCGGAGCCCAAGTTTATGACCAGACACACAGCTCCGCTTTTCAGAGACAGGTTGACGTAGTCAGCAGACTTGCCAGTGTGAAGCAAGAGCCCGTTTCGCTGCAGCGTTCGGAAGGACAGGGTGATTTCATCTGTGCTGCTCTGGATGGGCTTTTGGGACAGGTCGTAGCTGAAGAACTCATTACCCTTGAACGTGGCCACTGACTCCACTTGGCCTTGTTGAAGGGAGATAGAAAAAGGTAAAGGATGGTCGTTAGAGCTGGGATGGACAAAAGTACAAGAACTGACTGTTCTTTATATGCTCTGTCTTTTATAGACCCTCCAAAAAACAAACAAACAAGACGAGCAAGTGAAAACAAGAGGAGAATTCATAAAAAAGCAAAGACATTCTGTCTGTTTTCTAGCCCAGATAGTTCCAATAAACACTTGGGGCTTGTTGTGATTTTTGGTAACTGATATATTATTTATATTTATTATTCTAATGTTTGTTTTATATATAAAAAAAAAAAAACAATTACAACTTTTAAGATTCTAAACACAAATTACTACATTATGTTCAAATTACAGTAGATTCACCATATAAATGTGAAAACTGAAAAAAAGAAGAGTCAACGTTCAAGTATGAAAAAGTGAAAAATGAATGAAATGGTAGTAAGACACTCATAGATATTTGGGTAAGTTTATGATTTTTACTTATTTTGTTTATCAAGGTAATATATATATATATATATATATATATATATATATATATATATATATATATATATATATATATATATATATAAACAAATAAACAAATAAACATATTGTGTGACTAACTTCACCACCTCTAACATCAACTCTTACCTAACGAAATATTTGAGAATGGAGTAGGGTTACTGCTGTACAGTAAAATACTACTACTACTTCTACTACTACTACTACTACTACGACTACTACTACTACTAATAATAACAATGATAATGATAATTATTATTATTATTATTATTAGTTTTATTAACTTTCTAACCCTTAATTAAAAAAATAAATAAATAATAAAAAAAAATCTATTTGGAAAAAAAATATATATTACAAAAGTTTTTTTTTTCTTTTTTTTTCGGGTTATACTGACATATATTTCATAACCATTATCAGTCCTGATGATAAGTATTAAATTATTTGAAGGATTTTAAAACCTTAAAATTTTGTAAACATATTATCATATAATATATTGCTAAATATATTTGATATTTGTAGTCTCCTAAAATCAATGACTAAAAAAAAGTGAGTATTTGCACAACAGGTCAATGATATGGTGCAAAAATAACGTAAACCATTTTTTTTTGTCTCTGTATAAAATAGATTAACAAAAATACTTATTTTTGGAATAATACACATTATTTGGCATTTTTCTCTGTTGGCATAATTTAAATAAATGAATAAAAAAGACCACAAGATTGCACAAAGGTAATGCAAGTTATTTTTTAAACATTTGCTGCATATTAATAAAAAAAGACAGGCAATTTCAGATACTTTCGAATATTTATTTATAAATATTACAAATAAGTCAAAATTAAATCCTTTAAACCCCGTTTTCAGAACAGAACAAGCCTAAACATTTAATGTAAGTACTTCAATATTTGCTAAAATAAAATTATTTTTTCCAATAATTGTTCAGAGATAAATATGAACTCATAAAACAGAAATTAATGCAAGACATGTTTTACAACCCAGAAAGGTTCAAGCAAGTTTTTAATTATTTTTTAACATCAATATAATAATCAAAACTGAGCAGCTTTAATGAATTCTGAAGCCTAACCACAATCGCCAGAAGTAAAACGATTACATGCATCACGGTCACATGACTACAACACTATAAAATCAACACCTTCAACCAAAGCAGCAGCTAAACGTTAGGATTAACAAGTGAAAAAAGAATTAATAAAAACCGCAACGCATGTTTAAGACACTCATAGCATGTTTTACAGCCCTGAAAGGTTGAGGCAGGACTTAAGCCTTGATGTGATTTTTGCTAATGAGAGCTTTAAAGCCACTGGCTCAAATGAAGCGTAAACGAACCAGAAATTAACAGTACAAGACAGCTGCAAGCATGAATCATTGTACATGCCTTTGACAGGAGAAAAATCTCACTGGATTACAGCACAGACTTCCATAGTCGCTCCCTTCTCATAGACACGAAGCATAGAGGTGAGTGAAAATGAGCATAATCTCCTCCAGTGTCAGCTAATCGTGAAGGTCATTTATGCATGTAAAGCTTGCCGTCTGGAAATTAAAGTGCGAGTGCGCAATTAAACGGGCTGAAAACGGCCTGTCAGGAATAATCTGAAGTAAAACAGTGGCGCACTTTTAAATAACGGTTTGATTTGCGAGATGTGAAAGCTTTGATGAGCGAGGTAGAGACTTTCAAAATACTGTCATTAAGAAAATAGGCGACTGATGAGGAAGCTTGTCAAAATACCTCATCGTTAGTTTATGTCATTAAAAATCTGTGCTATCACAGAAAGCATGCTAGTTTTGGCCTTGTGCTGTGTCTTGTGTGCAGTTCACGCCACCTGTTAATGTGAAATGCTACACTTTTCAGCTAGTATAGTGAGTGGTTTGCATGTATTATGTAAAAGGGAGCCCTGTGTAATTAGCCTAGTTTCGGGTGAGCCTGACCCTAATTGCACATGTTTCTTAAGGCAGAGTGTTTACATAAGATGTGTTCAAAACAGCTAGATGGAGCACAGCGAAAAATGCTGAATTCTCAGGGTTGATCTTGTTAGCAAAATTACTGTGCCATTACGGTGATGAAACAGTTTTAATTTAAAAATATTGTTTACAAAATTGTAAGACAAATGTAGGCTGCAAGAAATAAAGAAATAAAAAAAACATACCGTTTTGATGTTGTTGACAGATAAGACATGGGACGATAATCGTTTTCAAGGGATACCGCAGTTTGGAAAAGTCAAGGTTTTAAAACCGCCAACATTTTCTATACCGTCTCTGAGGTATGTGTAAGATTTTTTTATTCACTTTTTTTTTTTTTTTGATTTTTAGAACAGCAGTATCTTTAGTAGAAAAGATATTCAAAGATGCCGTTTCAAATTGTAAAGAAACCTGTTTTTTTTAAACAAACCAAGAAAACAGAAGTCAATGATTCATTTTCATTATTTACCCTGACATGTTTACTGCTCCAAAACATGTTAAATGTTTCTTAAAATAAAATATTTCATGTTCAAAGGAGAAAAAAGTTTTAGTTTATTACCAAGACATTTAAAAACAATATATGTTAAAGCAATAATCACAATACTGCAAAATCGTGAAACAGTGATATTTTTATACAAGGTTTTCATACCGTCACAATCTTATACCGGCCCATGCCTAATGCAATTTGCTTTTTTATTTGTGTTACACATTCAAAAATGTAATTTAACATTCAATGTAAAACAACAACAACAACAGAAAGTATTTAAACTTGCACTTTAAATTTGGCAATGTAAGAATTGAAATATTACAAATATTTTTGATGTCTTTGACAATTCAAAACATGAGCTGAAAACAGGGCCAATGGACTCCACAACCCACCAGGGGGAATGCGGGAAAAACCAGTTCCTGCTGCATTTGCATCTGAGTATGCTGAAACTCAGCTTCATCCCCCCAACTCACGCATATGGTCATTTCAATGTTTGAATGTTCTAAATTAACCAAACTGACTTTAACTATCATGTTTGATATCATTTGAAATGTCTCAGTGCGATTGGTACAATGGTCTCATTCTCTCAGAAATAGACATAATCAGAACAATAAATATATAACTTCAGGCATCTTTTGAACCACTGTAAGGGGTGTGACTTTTACACTAAGTGTGAATGCCTTTTTGTTATTCACACCCCCTTCCTTGAGGGAATTCTTGGATTATTTAAGGTAGGGTATGAGAAAGTCTCAGCGCGATTCTGCCTACCCAGATCAGCCCATAACATGGAGCCTAGGCTCCACGTTATGTAAAATTTACACGTTATGTAAAAAGTCAGATATGCATCTTTTCATCTTGGATTTATCTTTGATAATTTGATGTTTTGTATTGATCATTTATGAATTGACTGATTGAATTGGCATAATACATTTACCTGACTAATAAATTGTAATGTTTGACCATATTTTGCTCACTCTGTAATTATTAATTCAAGTAGATTACGCTGTATCCTTGTTTCCGCACGTCTTGCGTCAGGTCAGTAGACGGACTAAAATCCAATTGAGATGGAGCATTGGGCACACTAATTGTGTTTTAGCGATCCGGCTGACTCTTGATATTGATTCATGTGTACTTAGGTGGAAAGGGCGATAACTTCCGTCTAGGTCAACAAGGTGTTGCACGACTAACCTAGATTGGGTACCCGACCTTTGTTTGAAGGTAATATTATTCTAAATTAAGTTCATATGGGAAACCATGGGCTTGGTGAAAACCAAAGTTACTATAGAGTCCAGTAGTCGGGTACATTTATATTAATGCCCTAACCTCTAAGTAGAAATGATGATTGTCTTAACTCAAAGATGTACACCTAAGCGGGACTAACTAAAGTATTTTAGAACGAGCGCGCTGGTAGCGGCCATCTAAAGTATTAGTCAATTTACCTCTGTTTAATATTCAAGACTGACCGGAGTGTGACCGTGAGGGGCGCCTTCAGCCGAGGCGATTTCTCTGAGCGACATGAGCACCCGAATGAACGGATGTAATAGTTACTAGTGAAGACAAAAGGTTCAAACATTTATCTAAATTACATATTGATATAATCCTCTTAATGTTTTATGATTGGAGTCAGATAAAACGAGGATAAATATATTAATATTCTAAACCACCTCATATTAAAATTGGAGTCAGATATGAGCTAAGTTAATATAAATCAACATTGTGCACTGGAAAGACCGAACATGCAGTGAACCTTCATCCACCAGTGGACACCGGCATTGCGCCAACTGGGTGGACCTTACGCAAATAAAATGCTGTCAACTGGAATAAAATGCTGTTTTAGTAAAATTAGAATTATTATAAAGGTAATTAAAACATTTAAAATAGGTCATTAAAAGATTTCCTTTAATGTAACCCTTTTTCCAATATTTTCCATATAAAGTTTTTTTTTTTTTTTCAAATAAAGTGCGGTTTATGATGATTATTTTTTTCAAAAGTACTAAAACTTTATAATATTATTTAAAACTAATTTATAATTACATTTTCATACTTAACAATAACATGATGACAATTTAATTAACATAATAATTATGACAGTATTTACATTTAACTAGTTATTTTGATAAAGCACAGTTTAAAGGAGAGGTGCCCAAATTAGGGCCCAAAGTTGACCCATGGTAAGATTTAATTTGGCCCACGATCCCATCTGAGAAAAGAGAGAGAATGATGGGGATGGTTTAGAAACTGCAAATTCTAACTTAATGCAACTTTTTTATTTTATTTTATTTATTGCTAAGCTACTAAAAGCTAATTCAAATTAAATGTTTTATGTATAAAATGTTTTTTATGTTATTTTGTTTTTTTATGTACATACTATCACTCCAAGACAATCCAGAGTTATTAGTGAGTAAATGAAGGCAAAAGCAGATTCTGCTTGACTAATGTATTTAGCATTGAACACCACTGTGCTAAATGTGATTGCTTATGTTTTTTTTTAATTGTAATAAGATACAATAGAAAATATAAATGAGATTTAAAGTAATGTTTTTAAGTTATTTTGAAAACATTATAAAATACATTAGGGAATTACTTATGGCAACTTTAATGTAATATAATTTGGTATATCATCCCATGGTTCTCAATGATATTTAGTTTTTGGCCCATTTTATAAAAAAGTTATGCACCCCTGGTTTTCATACTATACGTTTCTGCTTATTATTTTACAATAAAAAATTTGGGGTATGTAAAACCTTTAGTACGTGTGGTCATCAGACTGCATCTCTACAAACAAGGTGAAGGAGAAATCACAAGCCATTGTTTCAGAAAAAAAATAATTCCAGAAATTGTATTTTGCATAATGTTGGCATCAAATTAAAAACATATACTCAGGAGATGTGTGGCTTTTACTTTTCTGTGCTGCTCCAGGACAAATTTCATATATGTTTGTTTATGAAATAATAAAATGTTTCGTGTAGTGTTTTTTTTTTTTTTTTTACATTACTTAAGCATCTATTTTTTTTTTTTTAGAGCATTGTAAATTCTATACAATGGATAATAAAGCCCAGAGTGTCTTCTTTTTAAACATACATAAACTGTAAATGCAGACCTAATTATTCAGCAACTGTTACTGTTTTAGCTTGGGCAGGTCATTTTTGAGAAAGTGCCTCTGACAGTGAGGAGAAGAAGGACATCGACATGAAAACTTTTTACAGGAATCTCATTTTGCATGCTATCTTCATCAAATTTAAAATATAAACTCACGAGACACTTGGCTTTCAAGGCATATTTTTTCTAGGACATTACATTAATGTTTTCCTGTGTTTGTATATGGAAAACCAATATTGAACACAATACATTTTTTATTTCTCACGACTTCATAATGTATAACTTTTTATATGTTTTGAGATGTAACTTCACCTTTTACTACAGTAAAGCTCAAAGTGTCTTCTTTCCATTAATACATATTTTGTGTTTGTAGCTTACTGAAGTCAAGAACTGTTCCTATTTAAAGTTAGGTGGGTGTAAATGCCCAAAGCCGAGTGCTGGCTAGGTTAATGAGGCAAGTTTGGTTAATTAGACAAGTCATTGAACAAACAGTGTTTTACTCTGTAGCCAATCAAAGAAATTAATTATATTTTATTTTTGCCTACATTTAAAACCCAGTACTTTTGAAACCCAAACTGAAATAAAAAGACGTTCTCCAGAGGAAACAAAAAATACTTTGACAATGTCCTTGTTATATTTAGAAATATAATTTTGCTTTTAAATTGAAATGTCACTATAATTTTGCCTTCAACTGTACATACTGTACATATCATCCGTATCTACATCTGCCATAAACTTCAAAAGGATTTTTATAACCAGAGGCTGTGCGATGTTGTGGAATCTTATAAAAAAAAAAGAAAAGAAAAGAAAAAAAAAATAAGATTTTTTAGGGGGACTTCTACATTAATGTGTCAAACATAGCAACATATACTGTACATATCGTATTCATGCAATTTGTAACAACATCATTCCTAATGTTTTTCAGTCAGGCATCTCAAGCACAACCCCCTTGGGTCCTATAAGCAGCCTCGATTCAACGGCTGAATTGTTTATTTCACCACATACTGTGCCGTCATTTTTCATCTAATTGATACAAGTCCACAGATTCGATCAAGTTTCTGCCGACACATCTCAGAACAATAGTGTTTTACAGCGCCGGCGCAACGATATTCGTCCTTCAGATATGCATTCATAACCTGCATGGCTGCTAAAAATAGTATGAAATATTCCATTCCAGGTTTACCCAGCAGAGCATAACATTAATTTGAAGACTTGTGATATTTCATCAAGCAAGAAGGCTCAGACCATCAGTTAGGAAAGAAACGTTTGGGCGCAAATCAACCAACCAGACGCCCTCACCATGGAAAAGTGACCTTGCAAAAATTACAGCAGCAGAATCTTATCATAGTGCCACTTGGTTGAGTGGAGAATAAACAGCCAGAGCGTGTTTCACAACAAGCAGACCCACCACGTCGCAAGAAACTCTTTAAGAGATGACAGAAACGAAGCCCCTGCTGAGCCGTGTTTGCTTTAGAGTTTAGTTTTTTTTTTTTTTTTTCCTACATGTAGTTCACTACAGAGTGATGCAAAGAGAATATGACCCACAAAACACAGGGCTATGACTAAGTATAAGGAACTGTTTCTAACAATAAACCGACGTGACATGATAGAACTCGACAATATCAGAGGAGCTTTAAACTTTTCAAAAGTGCAGTCTGAAAGTGCCTCAGATGTTAGCGCTGTACAAGCAAATGTTCTCAGATAGTAACAACATGCCTGACAAATGAACTGTGACTCAAATGTATGTGCAAATAGAAAAATAAGGGTTTGTTAGTATTAAAGGTGTGGGGAGCAATCCATTTTTGAAGGGAGATATAAATTGTGTTTTAGAATTTGTTCTTTGGCCAGTCAGTTTGAGGGGTTTTCTTTCTGTCAGGGGTTTACAGGGAAGCCTGTACTGGACATGAACTGAGAGTGACAGAAGTGGATCGTTCAAGTTTAAGTGGTAAATTCAGGTTCAGAAACAGCTCATAGGTGTTAGTTTGTTGTGTAGGGATGCTATTTTAATATAGTTGCTTTTGACAACTTTGGCATGCTACAGTGTAAACATAACACACTTTTTCATGTTGAAGTTGTAATTAAATATTACTGTATGTTATACTAGAAAGTGATAAAATAAAAATAGCATATTATATTATTAAAAAAAAAACATTTGTTAGTACCACTTTATAATAAGTACACACTATGAATCATGTATTAATCATTAGCAAAAAGCGAATTCATAATTTCTTAGACATTAACTCTACATTAATAAACGTTGGTAAAGAGTGCATAACTGCAGTTACAAATGCTGTGTTCTTGACTTATCAGCACATTTATAATCTGATTAATAATTATATGTTCATAATTTGTGAGTGATTTATTTTGCATTACTAAATTAAGTATTGCATTATTTACAACCCAGTTGTAAAGAGTAGTCGATGGTTTTAAAAATCATTCAGAATAAGTTAGTAAATGATTGATAAATATTGAAATCATTGTTTATATAACTTATTATTCAGGCATGTAGTAATGTTATGTTAATAAATGCTTCAGTATATCAACTTCATCCAGTTTTGTGACGTAATCTAATGTGAGGACTAAATATGCTTTATAAATTCCTTATAATTGACAAATAAAGGCTTAGTATTAAATAAACAATAATCTTTGCAATCCTATCCAAAAAATATAATTACTGTAAAGTTACTGTAAAAATGGATAAAACAACAACAACAACATGATAATTAACCAATATATCATAATGCGACATTTCAATGTTCTTTAGCGATGTTTTAACTGTACAGTAATTTTATTTTAGTTAAGAATGCAAAGATTTATCTTCATTTGATACAGTTTCAGTTGTGTATCTTTAAATGAATAGAATAAATAAAGTCGCTTATTTTCTTTTTTTTCCAGTTCAGAATTTAACTGAGCCTTTAATTGTCATTTATAAGGGATTCATAAAGCATAAATAGTCCTCACTTTAGATTAGGTCACAAAACTGGATGAAGTTGAGTTAATAAAACATTTATTAACATATAAAATAACTATTACTACAGTATATGTCTGAATAATAAGATATTTAAATGTTAATTTGGATCGTTTATTAATCATTTACTAACTCATTCTGAATTATCTTTAAAAATCACAAGCTATGTCTACTTAACCGGTTTGGAAATAATGCAATATTTAATGCAAAATGAATCCAATTATTAAGCACGTTATAAATGTGCTTGTCAAGAACAGAGCGTTTGAAAATGCAGCTATAAACTGCTTACTAATGTTTATTAATGTAGAGTTAATGTTTAACAAATAATGAATTCACTATTTGCTAATGCTTAATAAATGCTTCATAGTGTGTACTTATTATAAAGTGTTCTCTTTTTTTCTGAAATGTGCTTATTTAATTCAATGTGCCATATAATACTATATAATGTGGCACCAGGCATGACACAAGTATTTTTTTACAGGTTTCAGACGAAGGTATCATTTCCTACCCTATGCCATGTTGTTTAATAGCAAATGCATTTGAGCTCATTTGTGCACCCATGGGCGTGCTGGTCTATAATGAAGCTGTGTTAAGGCCCGTTGTTGGTGTATTGCTATTTTAAATAGATCATGCCATTGAACAACTAAAAGCTGATATGAAGTCAGCGATGCAGTTTTTTAAAATTCATTTCTTTATTTAAAGAGGACGTCAGTAACATGCACATATAGGTACAACATGCATACATGTTGCTTGTTACAAACACAGGGATGTGCAGAAGCACACTCACAAATCTTTATATATATGAAACATTTTATTAAAATGTAAATGATTATTATTGTCTATATTTGGGTGTGAATCTACATAGGTCTCATGGTTTGGTTACAATTATCATGTCATTGATTTGGTTCAATTTGATATCTCAGTGCATCATTGTGCATTGATGATGCTTTCCGTACACAATTTTTTTACTTTACTTCACAACACAAGAATTATACTACTAATATTATATATTAAAACAAGATTTCATGTCACAACACAAGAAGTGTTGTATTAATATATATATATATATATATATATATATATATATATATATATATATATAGCATTTGCAATACAATTTTGTTCAATAAAACAAGCAGTCAGATATATGAACTACATGTACCTTTAATTTTACCTGCTCAAAGAAAATTTATAAAACAAAACTCAAGTAGGCCTACATACACACAAAACAACATGTAAATATTATCCTGGTCGCTTTTTGAGCACTGTCAAGTGAGATCTTAAATGCCTATGTTGGGTCATTGTTTTCACTCGCTCAACAGAAAGGGTTGGTTCTAATGGTCAGTGCAGTCCAACAAACAGTGACGCGGACACTGAAGAACACCCGCGGCTATCCCAGCTATCAAAGCCATAATGGACACAGTGGAGAAAACTTGCTCTGCAGACACGTGTGTGCCTGCATCCACAAGTATTGCAGTAACAGCCAAGACAGGAGAGGAAAATTTACCTCATGAACACACCAGCAGGTCAAAGGTTCACAGTAAGAGAGAGAGAGAAGCATAGATGGAGTTTACAGCATTCACTTCCTCCCTAGCAATGAAATAGTGCCTCCTGGGCTCTGTTGTAACTTTAGTGTCAGTGAAAGACTGTCTCAGCTAACTGTGCATTACTCGTGCTAGGCTCCCTTACCATAGTATTTTACTAATTTAGACATGCTCTAAACTGTGCACTTTAGACCTTGTGATTTGAGACCAGTATGTTGTGTGGAATTTTTTGTGTATTCCTCTGTAAATATGATATTTACGTGACTAGAATAGATTAAAATAGAAAATGGAATCAATTAAAATCCATAATGTGACATTTAACAGCAATTTATGAATAGATTTTTTCAGGACATTGAAGTTAAATAATACTATTGTGATAGAAAGGCATTATTCAATTTCACGTGGGAAATTCAGGCTGATTTGTCATGAAGGGATTTAAAGTTAAGCTATTTTAAAGCTGTCACGAGGGTGGTACCTTTTCAAAAAGAACACATAAGTATCTAAAGCGTCCATATGGGTCTATGCACTATATACCGGTTTTCTGTTTTTATGCAAAGCATTATGGATAATGTTGTTTTTTTTTTCTGCACAAATTAATCATTAACAACCTCTGAAGAAAATATGCAACTTAAAAAAAATGCATCCAAAAAGTGCAATCCAATGTTCAAAATGTTTGTGACCAAGACTAAAAGGGACAGCTCATCCAAAAATGAAAGTTTTAGACAAATTATTGTTGATTTTAATAGACAAAAATGACCCAAAAAAGCAGGTTTAGCTTTAATTGCACAAGTTATAAGTCTTCTCATCCTAAATTGTACCTATACATAGGCTTACCAGCAATAGAGTAAGTTCAGCTTTAAAATAAACACAGACTCCAATAATGACATTCTCCTTAGGCCAAGCCAGAGGAGAAAACCAAGCGAACAACAACCGCTGGAGTCGCCCCTTAACGCGGAGCCCAAAAAGCCAGCTTTAGTTATGTGGTGTTGCTGATGAGATGTCAACAAATCTTCATGTCCAGCCTCCGATCTCCAGCTTCAAAAGAGACGAGAGAAGCAAACAGCGTTCACCCCTAGACTGATGGGATGCTCTCTGTGTAGGCTGGAGCAGAATAGCCTGATTTATTTACTTAAGACTCCTTTGTGTCTTTGATATGACAGGACTGGAGCAATCGGTTCTTTAGGCGTCAAGACTTACTGTCATTACGCACTAATGTCCATGTCTTAGATATGAAAACACTAACGCTAAATGAGAGGGGGTGTGAAATCAACAACGACAGAGCAAAAGGCAGCGAGGTTATGAGACTGAAGGATGGAAGACGTGACATGGAATGCGGGGACTTGTGATCAAACTAGGGGTGGGAGGAAAAAAACTCAAATCCATTCACAGATTCGTTCTCCAGCGATTCTGGATTACACCATTTTATAATCGATGCATTATTAATAATTCTGGTTATTGAAAAAGCATTTGAAGGACAAAACGTTACAGCTCAAGAGTGGAATTCAGCGTGCAATGCTGCAAATAGACCATTGAAGATGAAGAAAAAGTAATGATTTTTACTGCTTTTTAACAAATGTGAATGCAATTGTAAACACAATGTACATTCATTACTCATAGTACTTAAGTACTGTAATTTCATGAATGCATATGAAATAATAATACATGTAAAACAAAATATATTTGTTATACAGAGCTCTAATTTGTACTATTGATTTATAGTTTTAATGTTAAAAAATACTGGAGCTTATACATTGCTATTTACAGAATATACACTCACCGGCCACTTTATTAGGTACACCTCACTAATATCGGGTTGGACCATCTTTTGCCTTCAAAACTGCCTTAATCCTTCATGACATAGATTCAACAAGGTACAGGAAATATTCCTCAGAGATTTTGGTCCATATTGACATTATAGTATCATACAGTTGCTGCAGACTTGTCAGCTGCACATCCATGATGCTAATCTCCTGTTGCAACACATCCCAAAAGTTCTCTATTGGATTGAGATTTGGTGACTGTGAAGGCCAATTGAGTTTAGTGAACTCATTGTCATGTTGAAGAAACCAGTCTAAGATGATTTTGTGCTTTATGTCATGGTGTATTGTCCTGCTGGAAGTAGCCATCAGAAGATGGGTACACTGTGGTCATAAAGGAATGGACATGGTCAGCAACAATAGTCAGGCAGGCTGTGGCGTTGACACGATGCTCAATTAGTACTAATGGGCCCAAAGTGTAGGCGAAGCAGCGTCGCAGCAGGTAGTGCTGTCGCCTCGCAACAAGAAGGTCGCTGGGTCGCTGGTTCGAGCCTCGGCTCAGTTGGCATTTCTGTGTGGAGTTTGCATGTTCTCCCTGTCTTCGCATGGGTTCCCTCCGGGTGCTCTGGTTTCCCCCACAGTCCAAAGACAGGCCGTACAGGTGAATTGGGGAGGCTAAATTGTGTGAGTGTGTGTGGATGTTCCCAGAGATGGGTTTTGGCTTCAGGGCATCCGCTGCGTAAAAACTTGCTGGATAAGTTGGCTGTTCATTCCGCTGTGGCGACGACGGATTAATAAAGGGACTAAGCCGACAAGAAAATGAAATTAATAAATGGGCCCAAAGTGTGCCAAGAAAATATCCCTCACACCATTACACCACCACCAGCCTGTACCGCTGATACAAATCGAGACGTTTTTTCAATCTACTAATGTCCTAAGGCTTTGCCAATTGTAGCCTCAGTTTCCTTTTCATAGTTGACAGGAGTGGTACCTGGTGTGGTCTTCTCCTGCTGTAGCCCATCCGCCTCATGGTTTGACATGTGTGTTCAGAGATACTATTCTGCATACCTCGATTGTAATGAGTGGTTATTTAAGTTACTGTTGTCTTTCTATCAGCTCGAACCAATCTGGCCATTTTCTTCTGACCCCTAGCATCAACAAGACATTTGCACCCACAGAACTGCTGCTCACTGGATATTTATTTTCTTTTTTGGACCTTTCTCTGTAAACCCTAGAGATGGTTGTGCGTGAAAATCCCACTAGATCAGCCGTTTCTAAAATACTCAGATAAGCCTGTCTGGCAACAACAACCATGCCACGTTCAAACTCACTTAAATCACCCTTATTCCCCATTCTGATGCTCGGTTTGAACGGCAGATCATCTTGACCATGTCTACATGCCTAAATGCATTGAGTTGCTGCCATGTGATTGGCTGATTAACAATTTATCAGTTGGATAGTTGTCCCTAATAAAGTGGCCGGTGAGTGTAAGTCATGTTTTCAATCATCTGAACTTCGCAGACTACTATAAAAAAGCTAATTGACAAGAAAGTAACATATGCCCAAACTGCACATATGTTTGGTTAAATCTAAATCTTAAAGGAGCCCAAATTAAGAAAATCTTGCTATACATAGCCCTCCCCTGCCTTCTTTTCTTTTCTTTTTTTATTATTTTTCTTTTACTTAATTTATTTATGTCATGTTTTTTGGATGTTGTGTAAGTTATGTTTTTTACCTTCTTGTGTTATTATGTGATTGTGTTTAATTGTGGGACCCCCTTGAAAATTAGATGGTACAGTACATCTCAAAGGGTTTATCCCAATGAATAAATATCAATATCAACATAGGCAACATTGAATAATAAGTATTCAGTACATAGAAATGGCCTTACCGTAAGCCTTAAACACAATTGTTTCCTTGTTCTCATGTAAATTCAGCAAGCGAACACATTAAAGACATTGCTTTGCATTGTTGCATTGCTTACAGGGCACACCCTCATAATTTGCATGCACTTTACAGTAGGTAACGTTCTACTTCATCTGGACCTGACGAGCTGTCACATTATCAGATCATCATCAGCCCAAACACACCTCAGGCTGCATTTTAAATATTAAATTTAGCTTGTATGTGGGACTCTTGTTTTGAAAATGGGAGATGCAGCATTTCATTTTTTTTTTTTTTAGATAGCATAAACACTATAAAGAAAATATTAATGTATTGCAAAAAACATTGATTATCAAAATTAAATGTAACACATAACTCTAATGTCTATAACTGATAAAAGAAGAGATGCTATTTTAATACAGTTGCTTTTGACAGCTTTGGCATGCCAGTGTAAGCAAAACACACTTTTTTTTTTTCAAAATTGTAAGTAAATATTACTGGATGTTATACTAGACAATACAAAAATATCAATAAACAAGAATTAAATAACATAATTGTTCTGTTTTTTTTTTTTATATATATATAAAACTTGCATGTTTGATTCAATGGGCTCTATAATATAAATTGTCATCACCAAGTGTTATTTTTCTTTTTCAAGTTCAAGTCCAGCACAGGTATAATTTCACATCCTGTGCCCTTTTGTTTGAATTTCAATTGCATTTGAGCTAATCTGTGCACCCATAGGCATGCTGGTCTTCAAAGAAGGTGTGTTGAGGTGCATTGTTGGTGTGTTGCTATTTTGTGTGAAATGCTGGTATAAAGTCAACACTAAAGTATTGCAATGGAAATGATGAAATTTATCAAAATTAGATGTAACATACACTATAAAACCCAACAGTCAACTTTATAAAATGAAATGAGTGTTGTTAACTCAAAATTGACTGAAAGTTATTTCTACCTTTTTGAAAAGAGTTTTGAACTCAGTGTTGAAGGTAATGAGTTAATTAAATATCTCATTACTTCAACCTAAACGGAGTAAGTTCATATAGGGTTCATATAGATTAGTTTTTTGAAACTCAAATGGTTTGTTGCAATTGGTTTCCTCTAACGGTTTGAGTGGCCTTAACTTATTGGGTTTTACAGTACTCTCTTCATTTAGTTCATCTTCTCTTCAGTTCTCTTCGTTTATTGGGGTTTACCATGTCAACATTGCTTTATTTACTCAAATGGATTAAGTTTACAGTACTCATAAGAATTAGTTTTTAAACTTAAATGGTTTGTTGCAAACAGTTTCCTCAAATGGTTTGAGTTACCTTAACTTTTTGGGTTTTACAGTGTATAACTCTAATGTAAATTACTGATAAAAAATAATAATAAAAAAAAATAAAAATCATAACAATTTCAAAAACGGAAATGTGAAGTGGAATTTAAATTTACGGCTATTTACGGTTATGACTGTTTCAGATATTTAATGTACACTTAAAAAAATAATAATAATTTTACAGTTCATTTCTGGCAGCTGGAGTGCTGGAACAAAATGTAAAATAACGGCCAATAAATTACAAAAAAAAAAAAAAAAAAAAAATATATATATATATATATATATATATATATATATATATATATATATTTTTTTTTTTTTTTTTAGCAATATAATCATGACACTTTTTACAGTCAAACAGTACATCTTTTGATTTATATTTTGTGAAAAAAAAAATAATAATATATATATTATATATATATATTATATTATATATATTATATTATATATATATATTATATAATATAATATATATTATATTATATATATGTATTTATTGATTGATTTGACTAAAAAGAAACCACAAATGAGTGATGTGTTCGCAAGTCAAACTACACGTGCTTGCGATAAAAGTTTTAAATACACCAAAAAAAGCTCAACAAGAATAAACTGATTGCAAATCAAACATTACAACTCAATCCTTTCCTCTCCAAAAAACACTTGCTTCTTGAATAGAAAGAGATGGCTGTTATAGCAAAAAAAAAGTCAGATTGTACCAAACCATTGCAGGGTGTTGAACAGAATAAAGCAGGTAAAACGAAAATTGAAGCAATTGAAAACAATGATGATAAAGCCCCAACAAACAAGCTGCCGGCCGATGGGGAGAGAACACACAGGCCAGAGCGTAAAGAGCGACTGAATGCCGCACAGTGGGAAATAATGGCAATCCAAATGTAATCTTGAGAGCGTTATTATTCCAGCAAACCACATGTCCTCTTCAGAGTCTCCAGCATCTGAGGCTCTCATCACGACCCCAGCTCAAAGTGCGGATCTGAAGCAGACGCGTCCAATTAAAGACAACGGGGACAAATATGACACACAACTCATTTTTAATGTCATCCGCGCCACTGTGTTTATGCGTCGCCTTTTTTCTGACAGGTTGGTTTCTCTGTGAGGCTTGTGGAGAGAGAAATATCAACAGCTGATTAAGTCGAGGCCCTGCAGCAGCCGAAGCCATTTGCTTCCAGATTAAACATGGTTATATATAAATTTGTATGTATATGAGAGAGAAATAGAGAGACAGAGAAAGAGAGAGAGAAAAAGATAGGGGAAGGCTTATCTATTGGCGTTAACTGCTATTTCTCCCAGTGCTGATTGAAGATGAGACTGGCTGTGACAGTAATGTGTGTCAAGGGACGCCGACATTCACTCAGAGCTAAATCAACAACGATAAAACCAGCACCTATGCTTTCAGTGGAGACACTATCTGCGTAAGATAACGCACTTCGCTATAAAACAAACAAATGAATGAAGTGTGGACAAGTTTATGTTTCAAAACATATACATAAATCATGAATACATGTAAACATACATGTAAAAAATAAGGTTGGATTATTTATTGTTGGATAGTGTAACATGAACTAATAATGAACAATATCTTTTATTACAGGACTTACCAGAAAGGGTTAATTTTTTTTAATAAATTGTTAAAATATTTGTGTCTGTGAAACCGCAACTCCAGAGCCTGTTGTTTAAAATATGATTTTATATAAAATTCACTTTAATGTGTAATATGACTAAAACCGGGTCATAAATGAATACTTTTTCAATTCAAATGAGTAGCGCCTTGGACCCAGAAACAGTATTCCATACGTCACCAATACGTCACGACTCAACAAGTGGATAAGTTGTGCATTGTAAGTTCATGTTACAGTAATTCGCAGTGCATTAATGTTAACAAGCACATCTTTGGATTTTAATAAAGCATTTTTAAAGGGTGAACTGCGAATAATAAATCACAGTGCATTAATCTTACTAACATAATCAAAGAAGAATATATTGTTTAAAGTATTTATTAATCTTTGTTGATGTTAAATAAGAAAAATGAAGTTGTTCAGTAACATTTTACAATAAGCTTGTACAAGTTAATGTACTTATTAATATGAAAAAACAATGAACAGTGCATTTAATTAATCTTTGTTAACAATAGTTAACAGACAAAGTCATTTATTCTTAGTTCCTGTTAATTTGCAATGCTTCAACGTTATTCATATATGAATTAGCGTTAACAAGCACAAGCTCTAATTTTAAACCATTAGAGCATTTTGCATTTAATTGTGTTGCTATAGCAAGGAATGACTCATATTAAATGTTAAGTACAGAGTGAGGACTATGCAATTTAATTTTACATTTTAGTTGTCGTACCTACATTGTATCTTTGTCCAGTTAAATTCATGTGTAATGTTGGATGTGTGTGTTCATTTATTTACTTATTTATTACACATTTATAATGTTTACAATTAATATTTCTTAGGCTCCATACAAAATTGAAAGATATTTCACTAGTGACCCAAATTTTAGTGGCAAATACAGTGTCTGCATCAAATTAAATGTACAAAAGTGACTTTTATGTAGAAAGAAGGCATATTAAATTAAATATAACCCAATTGTCTGTTTAAAATGAAGGAATATGGGTGGAATATTATTCCATCAACAATATATTATTTATTTATTTTTTACACAGTTAAAACAAGTTTTCCATTCATTCTTTCATTTTCCTTCAGCTTAGCTCCTTATTTATCAGGGGTCACCACAGCGGAATTAACCACTAACTATTCAGGCATATGCTTTATACATATGTTTTATACCCTTCCAGCCGCAAACCAGTACTGGGAAACACCCATACACTCTTACATTTACACACACTCTCAAGCACTACAGCTAATTTAGTTTTTTTAATTCATTTACATTTACATTTACATTTGGTCATTTAGCAGACGCATTTATCCAAAGCGACTTACAAATAAGGACAAGGAAGCAATTTACACAACTATAAATAAATTAATGAATAAATAAATAAATAAATACTTCAAATTTTTTTATTTTTTTTACCCACACTGACATTCATGCATATACACACACTTACTACAATCCACACATGCCCTTTTCAGCCTACAATAGTTGAGGTTTAGCATATAATCTTGTTCTACAGTGTACCTAATGGCACTGCCTACACACACACAGCACATAATCCAGCTCCATATGTAATTCGCATTACAGCTTGATGTGAAATGCATATGGACTTAATTGATTTCAATGAGAAATAGAGCAGAAATAGAGCAGCAGAAGTTTCCCCAGAGGAAGATGACGAGTCTCGCTGGTCTTCATTGAACATGTCTTCTCCTCCCCGGCCCGCTGGTGTCATTAAACCTCATCTCTAAAATATTAAACGTACCCACAGGCCGCTTCGCTCAGTTGGATTTCACAGATCAAAATCTCTTCATACTTGAAATAGAAAAAAAAAAATGTTTTCATACAAACAACATGCCACCATACTGAAGAACCTGATCTAACGGCGCACATCGTGTAACGTACATGCTACTGTTTCAAATAAAAGTAATGAATGTTAAGATGAAGGGAATTAATCTTACATTAATCAAAAACACAGCAGAGCTCAGCTTGAGAGAAATGACATGCAAACAAACAGGAACTTTAACTAGGACTCAAATTACAAGTTTGACTGAATAAAAATTAATAATAAAGCTAAAATTTTCAGCATGAGTCACTCATATACATGTCATTGCTGTAAATGACGTTGTGATGTTTATGATGTTTGGTTTCATAGAAAGTTTATGTAATATTTATTTTATTTCTTTCCCAGTTTTTTTCACTTTTCCTACCCATTCCTTCCTTCTTTATTTATTTCATTTGTACTGCTTTGTTTCTTCCTTCCTTCCTCCTCATCCTTCCTTCCTTCCATCCTTCCTTCCTTCCTTCCTTCCACCTCATCCTACTTTCTCCTCCTTCCTTCCCTCTTTCTTTTCTATTCTTCTTTTATTTTTCCCCTTTCTATCCTACTTCATCCTTCTATCCAACGTTCGTTGTTTCTTGTCCTTCAGTATGTCTTTGCCAGAGTTGGAAGTAACTCGTTCCACAGTAGCACATTACTGTATTCTGTATACTGTAATGAACTACATTTGAAATTTGTGTAATTTGACTACAGTTCCTATAGTCAGTGTAATTGTGTTACTCACGTTACAAATACAGCTTTTAAAAGAAAAAAAATGTAAACACTTTTCAGCTGCAATGTGAGTTAAAAAGCATGCGCTTTTAAATAGCTGAAACGGTTGCTGTTGAGAGTGGTCGATTCTTCAAGGAAATACAGACATTACTTTGAATTCATTGAGCATAAAAACAAGAAATATTGCTGTGAAATGCAGTCTATGTCCAGGCTCTTAAAACTTTCGACTGCTTTTAACTCGACCAGCAACTTGTTCAAGCACTTAAGTAAAACGCATTCTACAATACTCGTCACCAAGGAGGACACCGATAATTTTAAGTTTTGAGCAAACTCTTTAAGTCTCTTTTAAATAAATCAAGCTGCTGCGATCAACCAACAATAATGTTTTTCAGTGAATATTAAATTACTGAAAGAGCTGCAGTTTATTTTGTATTTTTAGGTAAATGTATATGTTTTAAAGTAACTTTAATGTAAAGTAATTAGTAATCTGACTACTTTTTACATTAATGTAATCAGATTACATTTTTCCAGTAGTAATCAGTAATTTGTAATCTATTACATTTTTAAATCAACTTACCCAACACTATTCTTTGCCTTCATCCACTTTTTCTGCTTTGCCTTTACTTTCCTTATTCTTCCTTTATTTCCCTATTTATCCTATATCACTTTCTTCCATCCTACTAATATATCATTTGTTTCAATCCTTTTGTCCTACTTTCCTTCCTAAATTGCCCTTCCTTCCTTTGTATGCTACTTTCCTACCCCTCCTTTCCTCCATCCTTCCTCACTTTTTATTGTATTCCCTTTGCTTCCATTTCCATTGTTCTTTCCCACTTCACTAACATTTTTTCCAAGTTTATAATCTTTGTTTCCTCCTTCGCACTTTATTTTCTTCTTTAATTATTGCCTTCCTTTTTATTCTTATTTTCTTAATTCTATAATAATTCCCTTCCTACTCCCCTACCTCATACTTTTTTCATTCCATCCCTTTTTTCCTATTACACATATCCCATTTTACTCCATGCTTTCCTCCTTTCTTTATTTTCCTTCAATCCTTGTTTATTTATTTTTTTCTTCTTCCTTCCTTCTTATTTTATTACTACCTCCCTCATGCCCTCCCTCAATTCTTTCTTTCTTTCTTTCTTTCTTTCTTTCTTTCTTTCTTTCTTTCTTTCTTTCTTTCTTTCTTTCTTTCTTTCTCTCTTTCTTTCTTCCTTCCTTCCTTGTAACATGAAACAGATTTAAAAGTTATATATATATATATATATATATATATATATATATATATATATATATATATATATATATATATATATATATATATATATATATATATATATATATATAACAATTAATTGATAATGTATTTTTAATTAATAAAAATTATTTTTGCTAAACTACACAAATGTTTTCTTTAACACTATTAGGGTTCAGTGTGGTGATACAGTTTGCTAATTGCAAATGCTCTAATAAAGCATTAACCTTTCAGCATCATTTACCAGCCATCTGATTTCTGAACTGCCACTATGCATGCATAAAACACTTTGCCAGTTACATTTGTCGGTTTCTGAGAAAACTAAACAATGTGGGGAAAAAATGTCGTTTAAATAAAAATATTGGATTATGAAAAAATAGTTTTCTATTAGAAATATTCACTAGCAGAATAACGTACTATGCTACACTATAAATAAAAGTCCCAATCATAAATTCAAATCCCTCTCTCTCACATTTTGTCCTGCATGGTCAATAGAGATTCACAATATTTGTTCCATGTGCAGCTTTGCTCAGCACTCTGGGTAAAGCCCTGTATCTCCAGAGCAATTCATCTCCCGCTGTAATGCAGCATATAGACTTGCAAATAGGTTATCCCTCGATCTGGACTCGCACTGCGAAAAAAAAGATAATCCCTGTCGCAGGCCATGGGCCTCTCATAAATAAAAGTTAATAAGGAAAAAAAAGAAAACAAAAGGCCAATTTTGCAGTGATGCAATCTAGTTGCAAAACAATACAAACCGCTCTGGCAACCTTTGATTCCTTTTTTTTATTTTTCTACAAAAGTGTTGTGTTTAAAATGCAGGCACAAATGACATTCCATTCCTGCACTATTCCAGCACTATCACAAGGCTTTCTCTTGGGAAGCTTCAATCAACAAACCGTCATTATCGTCGCATGAGCATATTTCACAGAGAGGAGAAAAGATTCTCACAATCGCAGCCTCAAGGGAAGATCATTATCTGTCGAAAGAAAACAACCTGCGCAATTATTATTATTTTTTTTTCTCTGACGGACTGCTTATCAGTTTAAAACACTGAAAAAAATGGAATAAAGAAATACACACAGGTGTGCTTGTAAGTTGTCATATCTATTTTAAAATGTTTCTCACATGCAAATTGTATTCATATCATTCAAATTGTATTCATCTCATGCATTCATACACATTAGAATTATTTCTGTAAGTACTGTGGGGGAGGGCAGGAACTAAAGTACTGTTTTTCATAAAAACCTATTTTTAAACGAGAATATTTTAGACAAAATTTTATTTTTTAATTTATTTTTATTTTTTCTGTGGTTACTAACTTATAAATATGGTCTATCAATAGAAGGTGGTAGTTTGTATAAACGTAGAACAACTTCAAAATAAGTTCACTTTAAACATAAATTGCACAATGTTACATGTCATGTAGGGACAAAAGTACACAAGTGGGTCAAAAGTAACACAACAATATGTGCTAGATTTACTGGCTTAACCTTGTTTATTTTAAATATATCTGACTATTACCTTAGTCCTGTAGCCGAGGAGGTTTAGGTGGTTTAAAGCACCAAAGTGTAAAGCACCAAAGGTGGCCCATTTTAAGTTAATTTTAATACTACTCAGGCTATTGTTATCCATGAATTTTCAATTTAACTTTTATACTTGAGAAAACTCTAGAACAAATGTGAAGCTCTACACTATTAAAAAATTGAGGATGTGCTGGCCAGATTGTTATTTGTCTAATAAATAAACATAAGCTACAGTTTTTAATAAAAATAAAAAATAAAAAAAATTAACAAATCCTTTTTTTTTTTTCAAATCCTTTTCTTTTAACTTAGTATTTTTAAGTTTTTAAGTTTTTATGTTTTTTTTTTTTTTCAAAATCTTTAAGGAAAAGTTTTGGTACATCAAAATTTTGGTACTGATGACCACCCGACAAGCTATTTAAACAAAAAAGTGCTTAAAATGTGATTAAAATGTAGTATTTAAACCTCATAATCAAAAGAAATGAGACAAATAACTGCAAAAAGGTTCGCTTTTTGAGAAAAAAAGAACCACCCCTTTCACCAGGCTAGCTACAGGCCTTGACCTTGTTAATATGTTAACTGCAAACATACAGTAAGTTGTCTTTTATATTTTTAAACAAATATTACATAGCATTTTCATTTTAAATTTCAGTTCCTTCAAATGTTTCAAAAGCAACTCAATTCAAAATTTTATTATTTAGAATATATTTTATTATTATTAGCAATATGCATTCATATTATAAGACAACTTAATTGAAACACTGCAAATTGCAATGTGACAGAGAAACATAAAGCTTTGGCTATTATTACACTAAATAACCAAAGGATTTGTCATTACTCTGACACATAAACACAACTTGAAATAAGGCAAAAGATATTTATTTTCTTTTTACATTTAAAAAAACACATTTTAACTAGGGCTGCACAATACTGGAAAAACAAACATTGCAATATTTTGTTTTTCTAGGATTTATATTGCTATGTGAATATATTTTCACATGATACCTTTAGTAACTCTATTAGCAAAGAACTCATCATTTTAAATTGACTGGGAATTTGTAGGTGAGTGCATCTGCATAATAAATACAAAATTACCAGAAAATAAACTCAAGCATGGATGAAAACAATAGAACAATGATCAAAAATACAATGAACATCATTTTATTGTTTTGTATCGAGTTAACAGTATTAAGGTACAGAAATTCAAAAATCACATGTAAAACAACACTGCATGGAGTGTTCATAAATAAACAAATATTATGTTAAAGTGGCAAACTTTATAGTTTTTGTGCCCAAATGGTTTAAATTCACTAAAAAATTTTTTTCATAGGCATTGAAAACACATGCAAATAAAAAGCTTTCACACTATTATAGGGTTAAACTTTGTAATCCAATCATCTGATCTGAACTGTGGGTGCAGCCCTAAATTAACCAACTATTACATAACTATTCTTATATAAAAATATATATTAATATATCTATATTTAAAGACACATTTAAAAATATATAATTCTCAGATAAATCAATTATGTTGCTATCCTGCATCTAACATGGTTAAAATTATGCTAGCGTGAACATGAACAAACTAGTGGTAATAACACTGAACAAAATGAACAACAAACATTACACATTTACATTTACATGGTTGCTAGCATGTTTTTAGCACATTAAAGAATACTGCTAACACTATAATTTCGCCAGATATATTGCTTGCATGAATTAATATATTGTTAGCATGTTTGTAATGTTTAAAATGTTTCTAGAACGAGTTTACATGCTGCATGCTTCTAGCTTGTTTTAACACATGGCTGCTGATATAGCATCTTGCTACCATGATTTAGTACTTTGCTAACATGTGTCTGATCAGTTTTCAGGCTTTTCTACTGATAGACAGCAAAACAAATATGAAGCTCTGAAGTGTGTGATTGTTGGTTCAGTGCTATAAAATATTTCATGTTTGGCAGTTTTGATGCCTTCAATGGAAGTCTATTGGATTTTTTGTATTATTGCTTGTCCATTTTATGAAAACCATAACTCTGATGAGTAAGAAAACACTGTAGGCCTGCAGTTTGGTGGCTGCAGAATGAAACATCAAAACTAATATAGACAGACATAGTATAACACAAGCTTATTTATGTGCTTTAACCCACATTTTTATGAAACCTTAAATATGTATTATGAACAAAATGAACACTATGAATGAACAAAAATGAATCACATTGATGATACAGGGACATTCTGTTGACAAATTTAAGTAGGGATAAACCCATACTGATTTTTACAAACCAATACGAGTATGAGTGTTTTAATTTGTGTATTCCGAGTACTGATTCCGATACTTCTTCGATTTGGTTTCAACGAAAGTGCAGTTAATTTGAAAGAAGGTTTTATTTTTTGCCTGTAGCAAGGATGAAAACAAAAATCTTTAACAAAAGGCTATTCCAAGCCAAAAATATCCACACATTGTTAATAACCCTGTAAATCAAGAGACCTTATCGATTACAGATTGAACATGGACATTTAAATGACGACAAAAATGAGCACTAGCTTGTTTCGATTCGATTATTATGCAAGGATTATATTTCATATTCGGTTTATCTTTCTATAGATTCTTTAATAATTTATTTTATTAGTGGATTGTTTGTAAGGACTACATTATTAATATATAATACACTAATTAATACATGGAGACATTGAAGTCAGGTAGGACAACAAATCACATCCACTTAATGAATTACCGTTGAGTGGTATCGGTCCGTGGTATCCGCATTTCATGTATGATACGAGTACAAGTATTTTAAGTACAGTATCAACCTGATACCCGATACTTGTATCGGTGCATCCCTCAATTCAAGTTTATTTTTGTGTATTTTTTTTTCCTACAAGCTTTTCTAAAACTAAAGATCAAGTATAACTTTTCAGCACAGATCAATGTTTTGTGTCTAATAGTTTAATTTTGTGGCAAGTAGACATGTACTAAACAGAATAATGTAAATATATTTTATATACAAAAACATGCATTAAAATCATTGAAAAAAGTGCTCAGGGGTAGCTTAAATAATGTGTCGGTGCTCTTTAGGTAAGTGATTTATTAGAATAAACAGCAAAAATCAGTCCAAGACACTCGAAAAATGTGGAAAAAAAAAAGTTTAGATGCAAAAAACTGTAAGTGCCATCTGAAATTTCCATTTAATTAATTTTTTTTTTTTCAGCCTCTTTTGTTTATGTTGAGATATTTTACTTTACAGACCAGGAAAATGACTTAACCTTTGCCATAAATGTGATGTTACTGAACATACACACAGGATCCTGAAAATTTTAGTCGGCATTTAAAGGTTTGCATCTAAACTCTTCATATGCTAAAATGAAATAACTAATAACATAATAACATAACATAAAATGAAATATGTTAAAAAAAATAAGCTGTTACCTTGATAAAGGCAAGTGTTTGCTGAAATGCACAGCTTGAAGGAATAGCCATGTAAATAAAGGCTGTTTAATATATTTTTTGTGCCTTGGGCTAATTTTTGCCGCTCAAACATGGCTATTTTTTAATTTATGTGTTAGGTTTTCAAATCGTTAATTCTCAAAATCATCCGCAGCTAATTCTTTTTTTACAAAATTCTGTACATAAATAGCAAAAAATAAAATGAATAAGTCTACAGATTTTGTATGACCCTTCTTTAAAACTGCATGAGTTTTATCATAAAACAGACAACCAAAAATTCATCCATCACCTAGACATGTAATCCTAACATATATGTATTGACAACTTTCAAGCATTTTTACCACAGCAGTGACGACTGCAGACTGAAAATCAATAATCATGGTGAGGCTTTCCTATATTAGTGTGTGTGTGCATTTGTGCGCGCGTGTGTGTAGGAGGGGCAGGTACTGTGGTTTTGTCCTCTGAACCTGTCATCGCTGTGAAAAGCTAAAGAGATTTGGTGACTGGCAGAGGCGCTCTGGGGGAAAAAAACGAGGTTTCCAGAAGTGTCGGAGGGTAAATGGAATTTCTGATCATGGCCGACTAAACGTGCTGAACTGAGAGACACCAGAGCTGCCTCAAACAAAGATCGAGCACTCATTGCTGTGTATTGCTGCACATCATACTAGAAAACTAGACAATCATTGAACACAAGATCAATACCTCATAATCCTTGTGTGAGATACATATGAGGCTCCAACATGAACACTGAAATGGGGGAAACTTGAAAACTGATGATGTCTCTAATGTCAATCAGGGTTATTACAGCTACAATACACTGTATATGGTTGAAAAAATAAAAATGCTGTCTGCATTACCAAATTATCACTTAAAAACAATCTTTTAACAATATACTTACATGTAACAATATAATCTTTTTAACAATATTCTCCTCTGACCTCTGGCATAAACAAAGCATTTGCGGTTACAGAACTGCAGCTCACTGGATATTTTGTCTTTTTTTTGTACATTCTCTGTAAACCCTAGAGACGGTTGTGCGTGAAAATCCCAGTAGATCAGCAGTTTCTGAAATACTCAGACCACCCGTCTAGCACCAACAAGCATGCCACATTCAAAGTCACTTAAACCTCTCTTGCACATTCTGATGCTCAGTTTGAACTGCAGCAGATCATCTTGACTATGTCTACATGCCTAAATGCAATGAAATGCTATGTGATTGGCTGATTAGAAAAAAAAAAAAGTGTGTTAACGAGCAGTTAGGAAGGTGTACCTAATAAAGTGGCCAGTGAGTGTATGTATACTCCATACACTCAAAAATGACATTTGCTGTTTTTCCAAACTACTTATATAAAACAAGCTGAAACAACACAAATCTTGAGGGCTTTTTGGAACAAATTAATAGTTTTATGTTCCATCCACATCTTCTATGCTCTCTGCGTATAGTGCTCTCCAAACTGTTCACTTATGAGATTCTTTGACCATTAAGATGCTGGCTTAAGTTTATCTATGTGTTTTTAAGTCATTGTTAATAATATATAATATCTCTCTTAAATCATGACAGTTTTTTATCACAATTTTGGGTCATATATGAACAAATCATATATGAACAAACCAAACGGTTGGGTGTTTTTTTTTTTTTTAAGGGATTACATTTATATTTAATTATATATATATATATATATATATATATATATATATATATATATATATATATATATATATATATATATATATATATATATATATTTAAAAAGGGATAGTTCTCCCAAGCAAATTTAATTTACTTTGATTTACTTACCCTCAAGTGGTTGAAACATTTGAGTTTATTCTTTCAGTTAAAAACAACAAGAACAAAAAGAACGCTGAAACCATGTAACCATTCACTTCCAATGTCTAAATCAAACCTATATGTCAATGGTTACAGGTCCCTTAGCTTTCTTTAAAATATTTTATTTAGTGTTTAACAGAAGACACAAATAGATTTTAAACAAGTAAAGGATGAGTGCACAATGACAATTTTTGTGTTAACTATCCCTCAGAGCTTATTGATAACATGCATGAACACTAACTCCTTGTGGCGAAACTAAGTAGTGCAAAAACAATATTTGAATGCAAGATAAAAACAGCCCTAAAAAGCTTGCGGTACACGGACTACAATACTCACATACTGTTCTGATGACGAAATGTGCCTCACACGCATTGTACTTTGTGGAACAGAGCACATGTCAGTAAACCAAATATATTGACAGCTTCAGTATTATGCAGAGCTACATGTTCATGTGCCTTTCTTGTCTGCCAGATAAGGTGGCAGCAGTTCTCAAACAAATGTCATCTTCACCGCAGGAGCAAACATCAGTCGACTGACTCAGATGTGCTGGAGAGATGAAACGGGGCTCTTTTAGACTCCACAACATCTACTTGGACTCAGGTCATTAACAGGACCATGAATAGAACACAAGCCATCTTTATCCTCTTTTCTTCCACACCTGACTAATGCATTTTAAATTATGGGTTAAACTATTGCTCTTGGGGAACTTCAATAAACAAAATAAATAAATAAAACTTTTCAAATAATAGGCTGCACTACCAAAAATCCATATCCATGTGAAAAGATGAATGAGAAGTACATTTGGCTTTGTGCTCTATTTTTACCATCAGTATAGTAATGTTTCACCAAGTATTTTAGCATGACATCGTTATTATTATTATCTGTGGCATTAACTCTGAGATTTTATTTTTGTTTGTTTGTTTCTTTATATATTGTTTTCTTTGTACAGTTGAAACCAAAAGTTTACATAAACTGTATAAAAAGCCACATGACCATTAAAAAAAGTCAAATGTTAATGTGACTAAACTTTTTCTCTTTTAGGTAGGTTAGGATTATCAAAATTATTTCTGTTATGCTTAATGGCAGATTAATAAGAGTGATATTTTTTGAAAAATTTTTATAACTTTTCTTGAAAGTCAAGTTTACATATAATAAGGTTATTATGCCTCTGAAAAGCTCAGATGATGGTGTTAAGGTTTTGAAAGTTTATTGGCTAATCGACAACATTTGAGTTAATTGGAGGCACAACTGTAGTATAGTATTTAAGGAAAACCTCAAACACACTGCTTCCTTGTGTGACAACATGGGAAAATCAACAAGCCAGAATCAATAAAAAAGCCAGATTACAATTTGCTAAATTACACTGGGAAATAAGAATATTTTTTGTCCTGTGGTCTGATGGTACTAAGATTGAACTGTTTGGCCATATAATGACCATTGCTTACAAGCTTTCAAGCCTAGGAACACCATCCCAACTGTGAAGTATGGGGGTGGCAGCATCATGTTGTGGTGCTGTTTTGCTGCAGGAGGATAGATTCTGCACTTCATAGCATAGATGGCATCATGAAGAAAGAACATTATGTAGAAATTCTGAAGCAACATCTCAAGACATCAGCCAGGAAATTAAAACTTGGCCACAAATGGGCATTCCAAACGGACCATGACCCTAAGCATACTGCCAAAATAGTTAAAATGTGCTTAAAGGACAACAGATTGAATGCTTTGGAGTGGCCATCACAAAGCCCTGATCTCAATCCTATAGAAATATTGTGGGCAGAGTTGAAAAAGCTTGTGCGAGCAAGACAGCCTACAAATCTGACTCGGTTACACCAATTCTGTCAGGAATGCCTTTAAACAATTGTGAGAAGCTTGTGAAAGGACGCCCAAAACATTTAACCAAAATTCTACAGTTTAAAAGCAAAGCTAAAAAAAAAATAACAAGGAAATGTATGTAAACGTTTGACTGTCTAGAAATGAATAAAAAACATTCTCAAAAAAATGTTTTGTATGTTGTAGTGCTATACTTACAGTAATCTAGTGTTTGCACTGCTTTGACTTTTTCGTGGTTGATTATTGCGATCTCCTGATTACAACAGAGAAATACTGGGAGATGTCTCTGTAGACTGATGGCATTTCATGCCGTTCAGCTTTATAATCTTAAAATGTGAGCAAAATCACCTGTTTTGTCGTTACTTTAGACATACTGCTAGAAAATACTTCAAATACAATCTCTAAAATGTTGTTGAATTAGCAACAATTTTTGCTGTTCGGATGTCAGCTGCAGATGTGAATGAATGATGGAAGAAAATATTTCCTCTTACAAAAGGATTTTTAGACTCTCTGTGCTTGATTTTTTTTGTTCTCTTTTTTCACGATTATGCCGTCAAACTTTTATATAACACTTGTAGCAGTGATATGTGGCTGTATATAGTCACTGATGGGCAGTGAAGAAAGTGAAGAGCTGGGGGGTTGGATGGGTGGGGGGGGGGGTTGGGGGTTGTCGTGGACAAAAGTGAAGAGGGTTGGGAAGTCGCGAAAGAAAGTGCAAGTGAACAGCGGATGGGGGAGAAGGGTAGTTAAGGAGGTGGATCGGTAAAATTAGGTCAGAGATCTGGATCCGGCTGGTGGGACACTAAGGCACCCAGCCTGCAACCAGTAAGCAGTGCCAATATACAGCCATATCGCACTGCTACTTAAGTGAAATTATGAACATAAAAATGTAAATAAATATAAAATTTAAATATGCACTTATACATGTACAGTTAAAGTCAAAATTATTAGCCCCCTCAATTATTAGAACTGCTGTTTATTTTTCCCCAATTTCTGTTTAAAGGGTTAACTATGTTAATCAGGTTAACTAGGCAGGTTAGGGTAATTAGGCAAGTTATTGTATAACGAAGGTTTATTCTGTAGACTAATCAAAAACAAATAGTTAAGGGGCAAATAATTTTGACCTTAAATTGTTTTTTGAAAAAATAAAAACTGCCTTTATTCTAGCCAAAATAAAACAAATAAGACTTCCACAAGAAGCAAAAAATTAGGCATACTGTGAAAATTACCTTTCTCTGTTAAACATAATTTGGGGAAAAAAATAAATAAATAATAAAATCAATGGGGGGTGGGGGGGGGTAATAATTGTGACTTCAACTGTATGTAATATATATATATCATATTTCTATATAGAACAGAACAGTGATATTCAATACACATTCATAATATTGCTGTGGAAAGACTCATTTTGTGGTTAATTCATGGTCTGCTGAAAGTAATTTAATTCTAATAAGTTTCCTTAATCAAGAGAGGATTTGTGAGGAGAATAATGATACCTCAACATGCTCATTTTTTTTAAACACTTCACTGATTGTTTACACTAACTGAAGTCCCTCCCTTAATTCATGAAATGCATTATGGGGGGTATGAAAATGGTGAATACGATTGCACTGTAGATTGTCTTTCTGTTGCTTTGGAAAAGGTTGCACAGAATAAATGGGTGTAGCTAGTTTGCAGTCGGGCCTGTTTTGATTAGTAGATAATCGTGTGATTGCTGTGATTGGATCTCCTTGTGAATGAGATAAAACAGTCTTAGTGCATTTTCAATTCCTAATGCAGTGCAGGTTTTACTCACTGGATTAAACTCACAGCAGCTTCTCTCTGTGAAGGCAAAACACTCCAGGTTGCTTTCAGTGTTAAAATGTGCTTAATGGCGAATAAATTCTTGGCCATTACTGGAAATCAAAGCTAATGACAGTGACACAGAAGAGGATATTACAGTTTCTTCAGTAATGAAAGATTGAAAGGCGTAATAGGTTTTGTTGTGCTTCTCAGAGACACACACACACACATGGACAAACAGACACAAATACAAATGGTTAACTTCTGAATGCTTTTACATGTGAAGGGCTAGCCTTTGGGTTTAACCTTTGGGCTTAACATTTTTTATACATATTTTTTAAGACTGTCAGGAAAAAAATATTGTGATAGTGCATATTATTTGAATATTTAGTATATTACTTGAATAAGATTTCAGATCAAACAATCAATCAATTAATCAATAAAGCCTACTGTACATCTCTACTTTGATTTACATAAGACAGCCACTATAATGTCATCCAGTTTAACACTAGCTCAAAACCAAAAATAGTGTCAAGCTTTATTTGATAATATTCATTCATTCATTCTCTTTTCGGTTAGTTATTATTACGAGGTCGCCACAGCGGAATGAACCGCCAATTATCCAGCATACTACTTTTTTAAACCACTTGATTATATGCATTTATCAGCAAGACCTCTTTGTTGTTAGAAGCTTGGGGTGTAATTTTTACATAAATATATGTGTTGCAGTAAATGATAATAAAGCATTATTCCATACTTTTTTTTCTTTTTATTATGGCAGTAAATATAATAATATACATATTATGCATAGTAAATATAAGTATACATGTTACATGCATAATGTGCTTTTTCATTCATATAAATCACTATTATTTTTCAAATTTGATCCAGACAACAAATGCGACATACTGTATGTCAATATTGAAATTTGATTACGGGGCGTCACAGGTACTCAGTGGTTAGCACTGTCACTTTACAACAAGAAGATTGTTCAATCGAGTCCTGGCTGGACTAGTTGTAATTTGTGTGGCGTTTGCATGCTCTCTACATGTTCGCATGGGTTTCCTCCGGGTGCTCTGGTTTCCCCCACAGTCCAAAGACATGCGGTTAAGGTGGACTGAATGAACTTAATAGGCAGTAGTGTATAAGTGTGAATGTGAGAGTGTATGGGTGTTTCCCAGTTTTGGGTCGCAGCTGGAAGGGTTTTCACTGCGTAAAACATACAGTATGCTGGAATAGTTGGCGGTTCATTCTGCTGTGATGACCCCTGATAAATAAAGGGACAAAGCCGATAGGAAATGAAATTTGATTACATAAAAATCACCTAGCACTTTATTTATACATGTAATACATTTTTTAAATTATTATTGTATTTACAGTTGTTTCATTCGGAAACAAATCAAGTGATTGTCTTTATGAATGAATCACAAAATATCTGACTAAAGTTATTATTCATTCCAAAATGAATAAATGGTCATTATAGCTACATTGCTATTTTGAAACATTTCAAAATCCACACTTTTATGATCACAACATCTATATTTTGCAGTGCACTACGAGTGAAAAGAAGAACAAAGCAAACCAAAAACTGATTCAATGTTGGAACCATAGATTTTCCTTTCTCTTTCTAACACTTCCTGCCCTCTCCTTTATCCACCTCTCAAATCAATAAAAAAGGACAAAATAATCAAATAATCATATATGTATGTATATATATATATATATATATATATATATATATATATATATATATATATATATATATATATATATATAAATATATATATATATATATATATATATATATATATATATATATATATATATATATATATATATATATATATATATATATATTTATATATTTATATATAGTATATGCAGCTTTTCTTTAAATATGTGTGTATGTGTGTGTGTGTGTGCACGCTTATAAGACTTCTAGAGTTGTATGCTTTTCTTCCTATTTTTTTTATTTCTGTAAAAAAAATATAAGGCTTTGAGTAATGCGAAATGAAAGAGGAAATAAGCATTTATCTATATGTCTCCTCATTGAAGCCGGCATGTGTTCTCTGCCCACAGTAACAGTAATCAATAGGCAACATAAGCAACACAATGAACCCGTCTAAAGTGAATCATGACTCCCCTCACAGCCTCACGCCAGGTCTCCACTTATTCATTAAATGGCTGAAGAAACAAATTTCACAACATTATGAAAACATTGTTCTTCCCCTCCTCCGCTGTGCTGTGATCATTTTAACACCCTGGAGCACAATGTCCATCTTAACAGACTGAAATTCAGAGGGTGATTTTGCATCCAATTTACCACACCACCACGGGCGATTATAAATGACCTAGATTAACCTGTCACAATCTGAATAAACTCAAATCTGTACATACACAAAATAAGAATTAGCTTTATTTCAACTGTACCATGCAGCTTATATTTCAATTTGACATATAATGCATGTAATCTGTATTTGCACAGTGTGTTTTATTTTCATTTAGGGTAACTTAAATCGTTAACCTAAAATTATAAGGTTCTATCTGACATTTTTGTCAAAATTGAGCTATTCACATATTTTTATTTGATGACAACTTATCAGAATCAGAAGTCACACACATAGGAATTTGTTTTGACTACAGAAGCTTCAAGTGTACATAAAGTGACAAGTGACAACTCAAAAAAATTTAAAATAAATAAATATATATATATATATATATATATATATATATATATATATATATATATATATATATATAGCTTAATAATATATAGCTTATTTCCTCTTTCATTTCGCATTACTCAAGGCCTTATATATATATATATATATATATATATATATATATATATATATATATATATATATATATATATATAGATAGATAGATAGATAGATAGATAGATAGATAGATAGATAGATAGATAGATAGATAGATAGATAGATAGATAGATAGATAGATAGATAGATAGATAGATAGATAGATAAACATTAAACAGAGATGAAGTTAGTCAAAAAACAAACACTGGAGAGCTCCTCACCAAGGCGGCCATCCACGACGCCATCTTGATGAGAGATTTATTTACATTGTGTTTTTTTTTTTTTTTTTTTTTTTAAATACGTTGTTTACATTTTAGGACTTTTTATTAAAAAAAAAAAAAAAAAAGGTTTTATCTTCATCTACAAAATCTAACTCTAGCTCGGCTCTATAAGTTTCTTTCTGTTAGCCAATCAGCACTTCAAATGCACTCATGACGACCAATCAGGATCAGCTTTCTTTGTTACTTCGCTGCATTGCTCCATTGACAGCTGGAAAGACCCACAAGAAACACAAAATCAGAGTCGACTAAATAAGGCTGCACCACATAAAATTGAGAAGAAACCAGAAACTGAGAAGATATGTGTAAATGTGATAGTTTAGAAGCATTTTTGACTACTTTTTACATTGTTAAAAAAAAGGTAATTAAAAAATGCAATATATTAAATGTGATTTTTTGTTTTATTCGTGTATATATAGTCAGTGAAAGTGTATAAAGTCAGTGATCATTTACATTTAGAGTACATTTAGGGTCTCTGTCATAGTAATGTGTGAAAGAGAACTGTTACACACATATTGTTTGCTATATGGAATGCAAAAACGTTGAAGCTCAATATCTCAGAATCATTTAGAACACAAATAGAACCTTAAAATTCCAAAAGCAATGAAAAAGTAGTTCCTATTTCACATTACTTCTGAATAAAATAGTAAAATGACAGATTTGCACCAGTGTCAATTATCTGTGTTTATTCTGTGCACAACTGTCAACAAGCTGTGAATTGTTTTGGGGGAAAATACAGAAATTCTTCATGAAAGAATAAAAGAAACAAGTCGGGGTTATTTTTTACCAATGTTGATTTGTTATAAGTGTTGTGATATCTAAAAGAAGAATAAAACATGTCTGAAAACATGGTTTAGTGGAGTAAAAAAAAAAAAACTTTAATCCGAACACACAAAATTGTAAAACTGACAATTTTGATTTCAAATCATCTTTTACTATTTGTTTTCCAAAGCTTTACAGTATTTTACACTGCTGTCAGTTAGTTTAATACTCACATGAAAAGTGTTTAAGAAGTTTAAACTGATATGCTTTTTAAACATGCAAATGATACATTTTCAGTTTGACAAAGTACTGCAACTCAGCATTAGCATGGCTACAGAGTAGACAATAATGAAAATCAAAGTAATGTTTTGTCAGAGTATTAAAGGCACGATTTGTAAATGCCCCGTCTTTTTCTGGAAGCAGAAAATGGAGCAACAGATCATATGCATTTAGAGGGACACACAAATAAAATAAAATAATATATATATATATATATATATATATATATATATATATATATATATATATATATATATATATATATATATATATATATATATTTTTTTTTTTTATTTATTTTATTTATTTATTTTTTTTTTGCATCTGCAGCATGGTATTATAAACGACCTGTGGGGTATTTTGAGGTGAAACTTTACAAAAAAAAAAAAAAACAAGCGTTTTGTAGAAGGATCTTTCAGTTCACATAAAACTGAAAATTCTGTCATCAATAACCCACTTCCAAACCTGTTTGACTTTCTTTTTTCTGTTGAAAACGAATGAAGATATTTTAGGGAAAGCTGTAAACATATAACCACTGACATCCACAGTATTTATTTTTGATACTATGGATGTCAATAGCTACAGCTTTTCAGCTTTCTTCAATATATCTTCTTGTTTGTTCAATAGAATATTTTGAAACCTACATTATACTATTGCAAATTTATAATTTACTATAGCAAATTATAATCAACATTATAATTTGAAACCACTTGAGGGAGGGTAAATAATGATAAATTTCCATTTTTGGGTAAACTATCCCTATAAATTAACTCTATTCTACTTTTAAGAATCTTTATTATTATTATTATTATTATTATTATTATTGTTATTATTATTATTATTATTATTATTATTATTATTATTATTATTATTATTATTATTATTATTATGGCGAGGCACTGGCGCAGTAGGTAGTGCTGTCGCCTCACAGTAAAAAGGTCGCTGGTTCGAACCTCGGCTCAGTCAGCGTTTCTGTGTGGAGTTTGCATGTTCTTCCTGCCTTCGCGTGGGTTTCCTCCGGGTGCTCCGGTGTCCCCCACAGTCCAAAGACATGCAGTACAGGTGAATTGGGTAGGCTAAATTGTCCATAGTGTATGAGTGTGTGTGTGTGAGAATGTGTGAGCAGATGTTTCCCA
Source organism: Danio rerio (assembly GCF_052040795.2). NCBI lineage: Eukaryota > Metazoa > Chordata > Actinopteri > Cypriniformes > Danionidae > Danio > Danio rerio. Next base: position 32,049,456 of record NC_141041.1, read on the forward strand.
GAGATGGGTTGCGTAAAAACTTGCTGGATAAGTTGGCGGTTCATTCCGCTGTGGCATCCCCGGATTAATAAAGGGACTAAGCCGACAAGAAAATGAATGAATGAATGAATGAATTATTATTATTATTATTATTATTATTATTATTATTATTATTATTATTATTATTATTATTATTATTATTATTATTATACATCCCTGAAATCAACAGATTATTGTAAATGAAAATTATAATAATAAAAAAAAAATGTCATGATTAAATGTCATGATATGTCATGTGCACACACACACAAAATCCTGCTTTTCCTTTACGCAACATATAATTTGCTGTTTTCTTGATTTTGGGTTGAAATGCGACCTGGACGTTCCCTGACAGTTTTCATGCAATTGCAATGCTTATCTCAGTGAATAAATGAGCTCTTAGCTGATCTGACACTCTGATTGTCACCAAGCACGCAGCCAATCAGGTGACCTTTTCAAAGATCAGAGCGCTTGGTTACAGCTGCATTGATTAATGCCCTCTTCAGTTGGTGATCTCACATGTGAGAGAGAGAGAGAGAGAGAGAGAGAGAGAGAGAGAGAGAGAGAGAGAGAGAGAGAGAGAGAGAGAGATACAGGACAACATACAGGACACCCTAAACAATGTCGACTAATAACACCATCGCAACCACCATCTGGTGCAAGTGCTAAATAAATAGATTTTATTAATTAATCAGCAACCAGATAATTACTATTAGACAAATTATGAGATATTTAAAAATAAAAATAATACAGCAACCAGATCCTTAATACTGGAACAATAGTAAAATATGAATAATACAATAAATAAACAAATAAATAAATAAATAAATGACAGATGAGTATTACAACAATAGTGAAATAGCAAAAATAAATAAATAAATTAGCAACCAAAGGATTAATATTAGAACAGTAGTGAAATAGTTCAATAAATGAAATAAATAAATAAATAAGCAACCACATTTTTATTTTACATAGAAAAAGTTTAAAATGTAAATAAAATAAAATAAATAAATGAATAAAGAGATGATTATTATTACAAAAATAGTGAAATAGCAATGAATAAATGAATGAATGAATGAATGAATGAATGAATAAATGAATGAACGAATGAACAAACGAACGAACAAACAAATGCACTAGATAATTAACATTACAAAAATAGAATAAACTAAATATATATGTAAAAAAATAATCAACCAGATGAATAATATTATTTCAATAAGAAAGGAAGAAGGAAGGCAGGAAGGAAGGAATAATTAATAGTCAAAAAGCAATGAATGAATCAATAAATGAATCAATCAACAACCAACAATTAGATAATTAATATTACAAACACTAGTGAAATGGCAAAAATGAATAAGTTAATCAGCAACCAGAGGATTATTAGAACAATAGTGAAAAGGAAAATAAATAAATCAGCATCCAGATGATTAATGTTAGAACAATAGTGAAAAAGCAATAAATGAATGAATAAATTAATTAATGAACAATTGAATCAATCAATCAATCCCTGAATTAATCAATAAATAATCAATAAATAAAGCAACCAGATAATTAATATTAGAACAATAGGAAAAAAGCAAAGAATGAATGAATGAATGAATGAATGAATGAATGAATGAATGAATGAATGAATCAATCAATCAATCAATCAAACAAATCAATTAGCAACCAGATGATTATTATTAATAGAGCAATAGTAAAATATAAAAAATTAAGAATGAATAAATAGACATGATTAATATTGTACAATAATGAAATTGCAAAAATCAAACAAACAAACAAGATGATTAATACTACAGCAATAAAATAGCAAAGATAATTGATAAATCAGTAACCAGATGATTAATATTAAAACAATAGTGAAAAAGCAATAAATAAATGAATGAATGAATGAATGAATGAATGAATGAATGAATGAATGAATGAATGAATGAATGAATCAATCAATCAATCAATCAATCAATCAAATCAATCACTGAATTAAGCAATCAATCAATCAATCAACCAAATTAATCAATCACCAACCAGATGAATAATATTAATAGAGCAATAGTAAAATATAAATAATAAGAATGAATAATAAGACATGATTAATATTGAACAATAGTGAAATTGCAAAAAACAAAAAAACAAACAAACGAGATGATTAATACTACAGCAATAAAATGGCAAAAAATAAAAAATAAATCAGCAACCAGATGATTAATATCAGAACAACAGTGAAATAGCTAAATAAATAAATCAATAAATAAAGCAACCAGATAATTAGTGTTAGAACAAAAGTGAACAAGCAATGAATGAATAAATGAATGAATTAATTAATTAATGAACAATTGAATCAATCAATCAATCAATCACTAAATTAATCAATAAATAATCAATAAATAAAGCAACCAGATGATTAATATTAGCACAATAGTGAAATAGCTAAATAAATAAAGTAACCAGATGATTAATATTAGAGCAATAGTGAAATAGCTAAATAAATAAATCAATAAATAAAGCAACCAAATGATTAATATTAGAACAATGGTGAAAAAAAATGAATGAGTGAATCGTTCAATCAATTAATCAGCAACCAGATAATTAATATTAATAGAAAAATAGCAAAAAACAATTAAATAAATTAACCAGATGATTAATATTACAACAATCGTGAAGTTGCAATGAACGAACGAATGAACGAATGAGAGTAATTATTATGAAAATAGTAAATATTACTACAATAGTGAAATAGAAAAAATAAGAAATAAAAAAATCAGCCACCAGCGGAATAATAACAATAGTGAAAAAGCAAATAAGAAATGAATGGATCAATCAATCAATCAATCAATATCCAGATGAGTAATATTAATAGTGCAATAGCAAAAAAAATTAAATAAAAAATAAAAAAATGTCCTTTCAAGGTCATGCGGAAATAAAAAGAGCAATCTATTTCCTCAGGATCCCTTGGATGGAGAAATGGTGAAATGGCTCTGCTTTGTAGATTAGGTCTTGGACTCGCTCTGAGCCCTGACCTTGCCAGCAACTTTGGCTTGGGATTTCAACACGGATGAGAATCAGGGAGGAAATAGGCACGGAGATTTACTTGCATTAATTCACCTTTAAAAAAAATGCAGACGGGTTTACTCACCACAGCAACAGCAGCTGCGGGTCTGTGGCGTTTGGCATTCGTGTGATCGTTTGCATTTAGTATGCAGACCGTGACTTTACAATCAAGAACAGCACAGTCTCAGGTGAGTAAGTGTGGAGTGGTAAAGGGATTGTGTCTTTGTGATATTTACTACTGTGATAAGATCTTGCCGACAGAGGGGGGCAGCTGCTGCATACTTCAAATACCCGCCAGTTAACAATCAGATTACGGTAAATATGCGTGGATGTTTTCGCAGCCGTTTCATTTATTTATTTATTTATTTTTATTTTTTTGCTGTTTGTTGACAAATGTGCATATAGAGGAACGACAGAGAGAGAAAGAGAGACAAACAAAATGAGCACAAGATGAAAGCAAACCAGTTGCCAGTGAAATAAGCACTTAGGAGGATTTAAAAGCTGTAATGTATAGCTTATAATATTGGAAAGGTACTTGGATTTAATTCTATTCTCAAAACTACAGATTTTATTTTTTATTTTTTGAATGAATAAATAAATAAATTGCAATTGAATAAATATCTTATGCACACACACACACACACACACAAACATTTTGGTATTGTTTATGTCATATTGTTAAACTATTGAAAGCCTGAGTATTTCAGTATTTAGAAAGTGGCAACACTTATGTCTCTTTTAATGTTTCCAACATTTTCAGGCACATCTTGGGTTATCACTAGACCCACATGGAATCTGCGCGTGCAGAAATCTGCTGATTTTTGGCCAATTGAGTCTATTAATATACCTGTGGAAATGTAAATTTATTACATTTTTTTATTAATTCCAGTAATAATATAGACTAATATGAAAGTGGTCATTTGATTTATTTACAATACAGTTGGTAAAGTAATATGTGCTGTCTTTTAGTAAATATATTATATGATCGACTTGCTTTGTTTAATAAATAAAAGGATCTACATGGATTTGCATTGTAAACATTAAATAAGAGTTAAAAAGCATTTTTTAGTATTTCATATATTAAGTTTTTAGTTACAATACTCCCAAATTAATAAGAAAAATAAATCCGAGGATTTTTAAAATAAAATTTTCCAAATTTTGGCCCTAGTTATTAGTACTGCCATTGCATTTAATCACATTTTTAACATTTTTAACATTTATTTTATTTTTATTTTTTTTTTACGGCAGTTGTAACAATTTAAAAAAGCGTGTGTACTGTTTATATTAGTATGAATATATAAATAAATACATGCATGCATAGATTTAAGAAAATGTGTATTTATTTTTAGGCATTAAATACATATATGATACAAATTATATATATGTATATATATATATATATATATATATATATATATATATATATATATATATATATATATATATATATATATATATATATATAGTTGAATTATTATTATCAGAATTATTAGCTCCCCTTTGGATTTGTTTTATTTTTTCAAATGAGAAAATGTTTAACAGGGCAAGGGGATTTTTACAATGTCTGCTAATTTGTTTGAAAGAATAAGTCTAAGGAAGTCTGCTAAGTCTTATTTGTTATATTTCGCCTAGATTAAAAGCAGTTATTTTTTTTAAACATCATTTTAAGGGCAAAATTATTAGCCCCTTTAAGAAATGTATTTTTTAATAGTCTACAGAACAAACCATCGTTATACAATAACTTGCCTAATTACCTTAACCTGCCAAGTTAACCTAATTAACCTAGTTACACCTTTAAATGTCACTATAAGCTGTATAGAAGTGTCTTGAAAAGTATCTAGTCAAATATAATTTACTGTTATCATGGCAAAAATAAAATAAATCAGTTATTAGAAATGAGTTATTAAAACTACTATATTTAGAAATGTGTTGAACAAATCTTCTCTCCGTTAAACAGAAGTTAGGTAAAAATAAACAGTGGGCTAATAATTGTGATTTCAACTGTACATAAAAAATATACACTCACTAGCCACTTTATTAGGTACACCTTACTAGTACTAGTCTATCTGCCTCAAGGTTTGACATGTTGTGCGTTCAGAGATGCTCTTCTGCACACCTCGGTTGTAATGAGTGGTTATTTGAGTTACTGTTGCCCTTTCTACCAGCTCAAACTAGTCTGACCATTCTCCTCTGACCTCTGCCATCAACAAGGCATTTGTGCCAACATAACTTCTGCTCACTGGATATTCTCTCTTTTTTGACCATTCTCTGTAAACCCTAGAGATGGTTGTGCGTAAAAATTCCAGTAGATGAGCAGTTTCTGAAATACTCAGACCATCTGGTATACCAACAACCTTTCTTTTTCATTCTGATGCTCAGTTTGAACTGCAGCAGATCTTCTTGACTATGTGTACATGCCTAAATGCATTGAGTTGCAGCCATATGATTGGCTGATTAGAAATTTGTGTTAACAAGCAGTCAGACATAATAAAGTGGCCAGTGAGTGTTTATAATACAGACACACGCACGCACGTACACACACACACACACACACACACACACACACACACACACACACACGATGACAGTACATACAATTTTACAAGTTATTTTAGACACACAAAAGCAACTAGTAGAATTTACTAATTAAAAAAATATATATCTTTAAACCTATGTTGAAAACAAATCTTTGAAAAAATGATGTCTCTGTTAGACAGCACTTGGGGGAAAGAATGATCATTTCAGAGGAGGGCTGATGATATTGCCTCACATATCTGGATCATTTATTTTTATCCAATAAGAACAAATGCATATGATCTGCAATGCAAACCTGGAAAGAACAAACAAACAAACATACCAACAAAACCAAACAATAAATAAATAAATAAATAAATAAATAAATAAATAAATAAATAAATAAATAAATAAATAAATAGAACAATCATGTAACTTTGCCTTAAGCACATCTCACTGAATTGGGTAACTGGACTAACCACACAAATCTCAATGCACATCACCTCAAAGAGAGAGAGAGAAAGAGAGATAGAGGGGGAGAGAGAGAGACAAAGTGAGAGAGAGAAACAAAATGAGCACAAGATGAAAGAGAAATGCAGCTGCCTGCAAAATAAGCACTTATGAAAATTATGATTCCTTCTCTTCCTCTTTTTCCTGTTCTGCTGAATGCCAAGGCCACGTCAAGGACATGATATGCTCATTTAGGCTCATCGCAAAGCCATTATACATTCAGGATTATGAATTAGCTTAGTTTGGGGCCTGGGTCATTAGTGAGATAGTGAATCTTTTTTCTGTCTCTTTGTGTGTGTGTGTGTGTGTGTGTGTGTGTGTGTGTGTGTGTGTGTGTGTGTGTGTGTGTGTGTGTGTGTGTGTGTTTTAGTGAGCCTGAAAGAAATATCTAGAGGTCAATACAAGTTAAACTCAATGTAGAGCACTGATTGCATAATGTTGATTGCTCAGGGATGAATAAAATCAAATAAATAAAACATATTATTATATGTATTATTATTATTATTATTATTATTATTATTATTATTATTATTATTATTATTATTATTAAATAAACAAATCTGAATTTATTGAGGCACTTACACTCATTAGAATTTAAAGAACTAAATATATTAAATCTTTATCAGAAATGAGAAGTTTGCAATGTAGAAAAATACTTGTATTTAAACAAAATGCATAACAAAAATACCAAGATACCATAAAATATAAAAATAATAAGCAAAAAGTATTAAAAAATAACTTTGCCTTAAGCAGATCACACTGGATTGGATAACCAGACAAGCAATATGAGGCTCGATGCACATCAACTCAAATGTCATTTAAATCATTCTGAAATGCCTCAGACAAAGTCCAGCATCAAAATGATTTGGTTAAATTACGTCCTAGAACTGTCTCACAGGATTTTGTTCCCAAATATCAGCCATCTGAACAGAACATACCAAAAAAAGCATGTGTTATTGCATTTCGTCGGCATGCTCTGAGGCAAATCTCATTTATTAAATAGAAAAATAGTCACCAACCTCCCCAGTTATAGAAGCTGTCCTTTTACTGTTGATACCACTTTCCCAGGAAATGATGATTTATTTTTTTTTTTTCCTTTTGGACACGTGGAATGGAAACCATTTATACTCTAATTATTTTTATTTATTTTATTTTGTTATTGATATTTATTTTTATTACATATCTATATGTTTAACTTTTATTGAAGCATAGTTGCTGCAACATTAATTTAGGGATTTATTTTATTTTTTGTTTGTTTGCTTGTTTTTAAGATGAAGGTGAAAACAGATTTTAGTAATTTTTTTCCTCAAGAATTTTGATAAAATTGTGATCGAGATATGAAGTGTCATGTTTGCAAGTTATCAATTTAGCAATTTTGTACAAGGATTAAAAAAAAAGAGGGAAAAAATCTGAAAGACAGCAGCAACGTTGATTACTATTTAAAATACAGTATTTTAAAAAGCACCTATTTAAGATAAGGCTTTTGTGTCTCCAGAATGTGTCTGTAAAGTTTCAGTTCAAAATACCCTTCAGATTATGTATTATACCTTTGGGTATATTGGAAATTTGAGTTGTTTTGTTTTGTTGCCTGTGGCTGTAATGCAAATGAGATGGTTCTCCCCGCCCACTGTTCCCATGTGCGTATCAGAGCCAAAGAGATCACTCACTATCGCTATGATGGGTAAAGCTTCTCTGCTGCATCTCACTCATAAGCAGTACAGTGACAGACAAGAATGTAGTAGATCTCCCTTACTACAGCAAGAATTTACTCAATGGTTATTTGATGTATCTGTTGTTGAGTTAATTCAAGCCTTTCTGCAACAATGAGTCACACACTATAGCCCCTTTCACACATACAGACCTTTCTGGAAAATTACCGGCAATTTTCCGGAAAGGTCTCTATGTGTGAACTGGCCCTTTTTGAAAATACCGGTACATTCATTCCAGCTATTTTCCAGAAAGAGAAGTTGAAACATTACCGGTAATTTGCCGAAATGCTGTGCTGTGTGAACGCAGAAGGAAGATTGCCTGAAAGAGCGCGTTTATGTCTAGAAAGTGCTGAAGTAAGACGTCTATTTGAGCCAATTAGACCACTCACACGCATTCACATAGGCGCGGTTTGTGAGACTAAAAGCCTGTGAATGTTTTCCCAGACACATTTAGCTGCTAGATGTTAGTCAGATAACATTTCTATGTTCCTTTTTAATTCCAACTGTGGAAATAATTATCAATAAAATGCTTATGATAAACCACTGTTTGTTTACCTTCAAGCTCTGACGCGTGTGCACGTAAAGCAGCTGGTGAGCGCCAGCACACACACATATTATGAACATCTCGACATCTGAAAGTGTTTCTTTATGCTTTCGACAAAGTTTTTCACAACACCCATCCACGCACAGAGGTTGTAGTGTGGTCAAATGTTTACAAATACAAGCGCAGTCGTTTAGAGGTCATTTCTGGTTAATGATGTCAGAATTTACCGGTATTTTGGAATGAATGTGTGAATGGTCCTTTCCTGAAAAATTCCAGTCCTCGCCTGTGTAAGCAGCGCTTTTTTTCTGGAAATTTTCGAGATACCGGTATCACTGTGTGAAAGGGGCTAATGTCAATTTAAGGTTTGAGCACAGGATACACCTTAAAATACACTGCTGTATGGACATCCATTGTGTTAATGTACAAATTCAACCTGATTAACGTCCATGAAACTGCACTTCTATGTCACGTTACGGCAGACCTCAAAATGGGAGAAATTTGGATCCTTTTTTTACGTGAAAAAATTTAAAAACAAAGAGACTTGTTGTGTTTCTATAACTCTAATATGACTATGGATACACTATACATTCCAATCCTGGCTGTAACAGCACCAAATTTGGACAATTTAATAAATCTGGCATGTTCTTGACCTGTGGATTTCTCCTGTTTCTCAATTTGTGTATTTAGGGGAATATTCAAATATTTTGGTGACCGGTAATTTAAATATTTGCGTGGGCATGTTAATATACATTGTGCATTACAATTCCCCCTTCTTTTTATTCCTCTATTCTTCTGTATTTGGTGCCACTTAAAATTTCATTTTGTGTATTTATCCAAGAACAGGTATTTTTAATAGGTAATAAGAAAAATGCATGACTATTATTTAATTTAGAACACTGTATTATATTGTAGGATTACGGTTCACTACTGCTGCCAGTATCTTACCGTTAAATTACAGAAAGGCCATAATTAGGAAAACAGTAATTAAACTGTAGGATTACTGTTCACTGCTTGAAACCCAGCTGCCAGTATTTTACCGTTAGATCTCCAGAAAAAAGACTTAATTTGTGAAACAGTGATGAAACTGAAGGATTACGGTTAACTGCTGGGAACCCTGCTGCCAGTATTTTTTACAGTGTGCACACAGTTCTGTCCAAACAGCTTACAAAAGATGATTTTTATCATAGGTGCCCTTTAATTTTTAAATATTGTTACATTTCTATGAGATAAGTCTGAGAAACTATAATTCTAATTGTACAATATATATATATATATATATATATATATATATATATATATATATATATATATATATATATATATATATATATATATATATATATATATATATATATATATATATATATAATTAAAATATAATCAATTAAATAGACCTAAACATTCATTTAGTTGTTCAAGCGTTAAAGAAGACGAAAAGCAGTTTACATACAAGCATCGTCAGGATCAGGAGGCAAGTCCAGAAACTCCATTAAAAATGTGAAATAAAAGTTTATTATTAAGAACAAGGTGCTGAAAAATAATTTAGTGAATTTAGTGATCACTGATTTTTAAAGAAAACAACCTTAAACGCACAGATTTTGTAATGGCATACAGTTCACTGCAAGCACTTGACCCAGGTTACTGAAAATGAATTGTCCTTCTGCATACCTCTGCATATACCCTATTGTTTCTACCTATAAAAATAATTCCATAGAACATACCAGTCTAAATGGCAAAAAAATTATAAATAAATAAAAGCAAACATTTCACGCTCTGTTTGTATAATAGATATCTTGACATCCTTTTAGATTTTCATTCTTAATATAGTACTTTTAACTTTTAAAGCCGCATCTAGTTCATTCAGAAATACTTCAATCTAAAAATATATAACACTGAGTTGCAGGCAAGCAATATTCAAGATGAAAACACAACATTACTGTTTCTCTGTTTTTAAAGGGTCACAATTAGAATATAAAGCAATATTTTAACCAAAAGACTAAAATGTGTAAATACCAGAATCTGTGATAGTAAAATAATAGAGCTGTCATCCTTTTAAAGTCATCTTCAGCCCCTGTAATTTGGCATTTTGATGCTTCTCTACAAAATAGGAAATTACTCACATTCATGACATTTAAAAAAAAGCAACAATTCATTACTTTTTTTATGTTTGTCCTGTTTTTTAATTATTAGGTTTTTTTAAACAAAATCCAAATTTTCAGGTGGAAAGTTTCTGAATATCCCTTTAATTGACATGGAATAACTTGAAGATTTATTACTGAAAATCAGCATCCAGCTTATCTTTCCAAATGCAGACATTACTCGAACATAAAAATGCTGTTAAAATTGAGTCAGCTGCTCTGCTTTGCCACTAAACTCACCGTGATGTATTACCATTCCCATCGCCGGTGCTGCGTGCGCTGCATCCCACATACATGCGCACACACTCATATTACACTGCTGACCTTTCAATTGCAGAAATCCACTCCAAAAATATCATGCTGCTTCATATCCGTACTGTATGTAAAACAGCATCAGAGTGTCCCGCTGCATCGCAATCTAAACAGGGGACATTCTCTGGAGGGTTCACGGGTAAATCATTCCCGTTCACAGGCTCCGGGCCCGACCTGCACAGCCTCTTCAGTGGACCAGAGAGGTGATTAATCACTAGCCCCTTAATCATGCCCAAAGGTCCCGCTTTAATTAAAAACAAAGTTCTCTTTTCATTATTCCACTCCAACTGAAAGACGATAAGACCCCCTTCCCCCTTAACATATTAGTGCTGGGGCCTCAACCTCTGTCTCTTTCTCACACAGAGACTGAGTGACTGCAAAAACTGATGAGGAAACTTACTTAAGCCGTACATCTACGGTGGCTGGGAGAGCTCAAACCTGCTACAAGTTAAGAAAAATACATGCAAATAGAAATAAAAAAACCTAACAAATTGAGAAAACATCTCACTCGTCAGAAAAATGACGGGAACACAGCACAAGGCTGGGGCTATAATGCTAAATAACACTAACTTTCGCTCACACTTCAGAGCACAGTGTCTTCACAACTTGATTCAACCGGGATCTGCTACAGTGTTTGTCTTCCTCATTTTCTTTCTACAGTGTTTGTGGGTGGGGCCAAGGGTTTCAAGTTTCCTGAGTCTGCACATGCAACAAATGGACGGGGCTTGAGTTCTGTGTCAATGGCACGGCAACAAGGCATAACATTTGTAACCCATTTGAACCACTCAGGGTCGTCTCTTATAAATGAATCAATAGTTTTTAAACACGGTGCACATTTGAGCTGGATATTTCACTTCACTTAGAGCTGTTACACTGCATGGAAGGTCATAAAAAAAATTAAAAAAAAAACATTATAGGGGCTTTTTAAAACTCAAAACATTGATTGAATGTACGTATATGTTGCTTGGAAATGTAAAGAAAACAATTTACAAGATGTCTCGTATCAGGGTTTAGTCTCTTTGCCTCTCCTGTTTTCAAAATAAAAGTTCTAAATAAAGTTGAATATAAGCTTTGAGATACTTAAGAATAAGGGGAAAATGATAATTGTTGCAATCTCACAAGGAAACATTGTTGCCAGTCAAACACAGCCTGGGGCGTGCATATGAATGATCCTGTGTGCAATGTAACAGTCTGTTTTTGTTCCAATTGACCTGATTTTCACCAGCATTTTAGGTATTTTGAAACTTTTAGTATGCCTTTTCTATGTTCTGAGCACTTCTTATTCATCTAAGCGTTGGTATATTTAGATTTTCAATAAATGCCATCTCTAACTTGCTTGTGTGTAATGCATGTATGTGGATGTAAAAAGTCTGCAATGTCTAAAGGAAAAATGTGCACAACAAATAAATTAGTTGTCTCCTAAAATAATAACATTTTCTGAAAGAAGATTTACATCAATGTGTAATACCTTTTTATTTTTTAGCCTATGGTCTACACTGGCTGCTCACAAGCAACATCTACGTTTTCTCCTAAAAACTTTAGTTGGTTTGTGTTGTAAACATCATATTCAGAGTAATTTACTGTGGAGACAAAACTAGTTTATAAACTTTCACAAAAACTTCTGTTTTATCACTGAAGCTGCAAACTGTTTTATTTACATCGTAAATACCCTTTGGTGTTTATGATGGAATAATTTAAGAGCCTGAAATCTTTGAAATTAACACCTGCAAAATTGTGTGTAAATCAATGAAAATGGCTTACACAAATCATCACACAAGTTAATTTTGTGGATTGTGATTAATAAATAATGACCCTGGACCAAAAACCAGTTTATGTTGCATAGGTTTATTTTTGGCAATGACCAAAAATACATCTTATGGGTCAAAATTATAGATTTTTTTTGTATGCCAGAAATCATTGGAAAATTAAGTAAGTATCATGTTCCATGAAGATAAATTTCAGACTGTACATACACTCACCGGCCTCTTTATTAGGAACACTTGTCAATCTGCTCGTTAACGCAAAATTTCTAATCAGCCAATCATATAGTAGCAACTCAATGCATTTAGGCATGTAGACATGGTCAAGATGATCTGCTGCAGTTCAAACTGAGCATCAGAATGGGGAAGTAAGGTGATTTCAGTAACTTTGAACACGGCATGGTTGTTGGTGCAAGACGGGCTGGTCTGAGTATTTCAGAAACTGCTGATCTACTGGGATTGTCACGTACAACTATTGCTAGGGTTTACAGAGAATGGTCTGAAAAAGAGAAAATATCCAGTGAGCGGTAGTTCTGTGGGTGCAAGTGCCTTGTTGCCCAGACTGGTTTGAGCTGATAGAAAGGCAACAGTAACTCAAATAACCACTCATTAAAACCACAGTCACCAGATTTTCAATCCAACAGAACACCTTTGGAATGTGGTGGAATGGGAGATTCACATCATGGACGTGCAGCTGACAAATCTGCAGCAACTGTGTAATGCTGTCATGTCAACACAGACACATAAACTCTGATGAATATTTCCAATACATTGTGAATCTATGCCACAAAGGATTAAGGCAGTTCTGAAGGCAAAAGGGGTCCAACCCGGTACTAGTAAGGTGCACCTAATAAAGTGGCCGGTGAGTGTACATCTAAGCTCACTTTTCAATTAGTGATAATACCAACTTTCTCAGAATTTCAAATTTTTGAAAACCCATTTTCAACTATTTAACAACTTATTTGATCCAAATATCGTCCTATCTTAAAGTATACATCAATGAAAAGTTAATTTATTCAGCTTCGATAATATGTATACATCTAGATATAAAAAAAAATACACTTATGATTAAATACTGTATGTGATCCAGGGTCACAATTACTGTACGTTCTACCACTTTACGTGTAGTTGCTATCACATCCCTCCTCTAATGGGACTCTCAAACATTAGCACAACATAACAGAAAGAGGGTCACACACAGTGAAATGCTTTAAAATCCAAACATAAAATGGAATAATATAGATGGCCTTTTTAATACTTTATTAACGCTCCTTTGTTCATTCCTCCAGTGAACTTTTGCCTTATAAGAAGGAAGTCTTATTTTGAACTTTGTTAGAACAGAACAACACGAGCTCCTGTGAGACATCTGATGAGCGCTGCTTATACAATGTACGCCTGTTTAAGGCTTTGCCAAAGCCACAGGAGGCAATTAAGAGCCAACTTTTTTCCAATCCATCCTCATAATTGCAGAATTTCCAAAACATTTGTGGAAAGCTCTAAATACAATCAGGCAAACGCAAAGCTGTCAATGAGAAACATTTACCCCATACTGGCATGACAAGGTACAGGATTTTTATTATTGAAAAATTATATACTGATATATTATAATTACCATCATGACATGGTATTTTAAGGAGATGATTTCCATTATTACTACCGAATGCATTTGGCAGGAGAACAAGATGTCTTTTTGAATGGATGTCAATGTAGGAGAGGCTGCACTACACTGAGTTCAGTCAGCAAGAAAAGCTGATGATTGCTAATCTTCAACATGCTTATCAATAAACCTTCAATTTGGACTGAGCTATGTTTGTGTATTACCACAACAATTAGAGCGACAAATGAATGCTGTTGAAATTATAAGACAATCACAAAGACTGTGTTTGTTTTGCATACATTTATATAGTTTTAAATAGGTGCTTCAAACCAGATTTATTTAAAATTAAGCTTAAATTCGGTAATCTGGACATTTCTGATATTTTATTTTGATTGGTAATTTTAATTGATCAACTACCAAGTAAAATGTTTCATTTCTTGACTTGGACTCGTGTTATACTTGATGTTGTGTTAGGTTACAATGAACACATCATTACTGTCTTGCGGTGTGTACTATAACTGAGGAATGATGAAACCTCAGCTAAAAATGGCCATGTGGTAATTGGTGTCTTGTTTCCAACATGCACTTTAAACAGTAAACCAATCACAACTGACTGGGCCATCTGACCAATCAGAGCAGAATATGTTTCCAGAAAGTATAGGTTTAGAAGAGGAACTTTTTAAAGTTCATCTCCCCCCTCCTCCCCTCTCTTTGCTATTCTTAGATGCATGTAAATAAATTGCAGGACACCTCCAAAACTGAATTAGCAACCTATAAAATAGAATAATCAGAGGTAAACAAAGCCATAGTTTAAAATCCAATTACTACTTCTAAGACCCCACCACCCCTCATCCCCCTTGATATGTTCAGCTAACGAATGTATGATTTTTAATGCAATGTGCTGACAGATAGAAACAATTGATTGATTAATGTTTTTTTTTTATTTTATGAATCAGGATCTGGGTGTATAAAAAACTCCTAAGTGGTTTGACTTCAGCGTCTCTATGAAGGGGTAAAAAAGCCCTGAGGCAAGGGATTTCTTTAAGAGCATGATAAGAAACATCTTAACCATCGGCCTTACCTAAGCAATTTTTTTTTTAAGATGGCTAAACATGACAACAGAGAAGTGCTTGCTATGAAAGCTCCCTCAGCAAACTGAACGTATAACAGAAAACAACCTAATGTTACTTTAACGCCAAATATGTAGCTACACAATAAAATCTGATATTTTCCAATTAATAAATGATATCTGGCACACAAAATGGATGTGTCGTGAAGTCGAAGCACATTGTTTTATGAGTGAACACATACCAGCAGAAAAAAAACAGCTGCCACTCCGGAAACTGCTCAAAATCCTGCCGCGCCACTCGCATATTTTTCCATAAAATTACAGACTTGCCCCAAATTGTTGTTATTGTACTCACTGCCTTCACTCCAGGCTGGAGGATGCTTTGTGTAAAGAGATTTTCCGTAACAAGTTTCCTATTTTGCTGTTTGACAGCTTGAAACTGTGTAATGTACAATAGTTTATTCTAATATTTCCATTTGTGTGTTTTTTTTTTGTTTTTTTTTGCACTGTTTGCTCATTCACCAAATTTCAAACTCATCTACATATAGTATAGCCCTTTATTCATTGTTAAAGTGAATTATTCGTTTGAGTGCTCATTAGATTTACTGATTATAACTAGGCCCACATGGAACCTGCGCACAGAAATTTGCTAAATTCTGCAGATTATTAACCAATCATTAAGTCTATTTATTAACCTGTGTATATGTGTGTAAATTTATATTTATTCAGTTTTTAAATTAATTCCAGTAATATTATTGACTTATATGAAAATGTTTATTTGATTTGTTTACAATACAGTTTGTAAAGTAATATTTACTGTCTTTTAGTTGATATATTATATAAGAGACTTGCTTTATTTACCAAATAATGGCAAAAATGGCAAACATGGCACCTGTTTGATTTAAGATTTTGTTCCAAAAAACATTTTTGTAGGTATTGGAATGTTTGACATGTGCAAATTTTCGTGTGTGTGTGTGAATCGTAGCTCGGGTGTCAGTCTGTCAAATGTGCATAGGTGGCGATGTCGAGTCATTTTGTCACACCCACTTCCAAAACACGTAAATTTTCGAAACTTCTGAGGCATGTGCAAAGTTTCAGGCATGTTTAGACCCTCAAAATCGCGATTCACTCCAGAGGAGAAGAAGTGCTCTGTCCCTACATATGACATATATGTAAGGACATACATACATTCATTAATCTAAAGGTCTGCTCAGGACTAACTTTTTAGTCCGGCTTGCACAATGTTTTATTCCGCACCCGACTGATCCCACTGTATACTCAGCCTTTGTTCACCCACTGCCCACTTAGAATTATTTTTTACCCGACCGTTCACACTAAATTTAGATCTGGTTTCCAAAATCTCAGGTTCAAATTTGGTACTACCAAAAGAGAGAGATAACAGATACAACTGTAAGACTGAGCAAGGATTGTAGGCTAAATGTCAATTTTGTTTACCCCTTTGTGATGAGACATGAGTGCTGCCTTAAACCTGAGGTTCAAGTCTTCTGCTAAAGAGTAAAACTTTAAGGTATTATCACATCATGCAAAGGATATTTTTATTTCCATTTGTGTCTATGACATATGAAAAAGACTCCCATACATCAGACCTGCCTGATGTGAGTTTCCTAACAGTAATGCTTTTAGAAAAAGTTCTTGCTTTTTTCTAATGCAAGCTGAAGGACAGCCCATCTTCACTTTGCTCTCTCCTGTTGGCAAAGTCCGCTCTGAGGACCATTATGCAAAAAAAAAAGCATGACCAGAAAGCACTGGTCATGTGTTCAGCATGTTTAACTGTTGTGAGCACTGGCTGTCCCGGTGATCAATAAGTATGAGGAAATCAGATATGCTATTCCAAAATAATGTCGGGACTTGGGAACACTATATTGTTAGCCCGCTTGGTCCCATTCAAATTATACCAGTTACTGACCGCTACGGAATTTTATTTGGAAATTTATTCCCTTGTCACAAGAAATCTGGTCAGCTCTCATGGGAATGCACACCTCTACATTAATCCTCATGTTACTACACTACTCTTACTACTACTTATACTAAACTACTACTACTATTCCAACTAATAATAAAGATAGTAGATAGTGCTAGGAAGCTGTCGCAAGAAGGTCGCTGGTTCCAGCCTCGGCTGGGTCAGTTGGCGTTTCAGTGTGGAGTTTGCATGTTCTCCCTGTGTTCTCGTGGGTTTCCTCCGGGTGCTGCGTTTTCCCTACAGTCCAAAAACATGCGGTACAGGTGAATTGGGTAGGCTAAATTGTCCATAGTGTATGAGTGTGAATGAGTGTGTGTGTGGATGTTAAAAGTGCTGGATAAGTTGGCGGTTCATTCCTCTGTGTTGACCCCAGATTAATAAAGAGACTAAGCCGAAAAGAAAATGAATAAATGAATGAATAAATAATAAGAGTAATAACAGTAACAAAAAATAACAAAAAAAAAAACAAAAAAAACAATTTTTTCCACTACTACTAAAACAGCATTAAGCATGGAAATGGCATTATAATAATATGCACACATGCACACACACACACAAACAACATATTATAAAAACCAATTGTACACATGTAACCCATGTGTATATATTACTCAAAAACTCAAACACAGCTGATCAAGATGCTGAACTACAGGATTCACTTGCAAATCTGGCATTAATACCGTAGAGGAGGTAGAAAGTGTGTGTTTAACTGCTGTAGCTAATGGCTAATGCATCCCTTGAAAATGTCTGTCAAATCACTGAAAGTGTTATTTTATAAAGTGCTTGGTCTTTCATCTTGAGTCACCTGGCGGGAAGGATTCGCTCAGTTCAGATGTGTGATACAGTTTTGTAATTAAACGCATCAATGTGACTAAGCTCACGAAATACAGCGTGACGAAATGCGCTGGAATGTATTTTGCCTGGGATGGTACAATGTGGTTATATCAGTGCGGATGTGAAAAATCACCTCAAATACAGCTTTTTGGGTGTGTTTCCTTGTCTAAATGGAAACATATGTAGGAGCGTTGAATTTTCTAAAAGCTTTCTGAGCACTTCAAAGCTGGAGCTGTCTGTTCAGATGTAATAGACAGATAAAGGCAAGCTGTGTTCAGGACATTACCATTCAATTCATATGAGCGACCAAGCGGTTCTTCTGTTTCTAGAAAAAAAAATGCTGCGGATTTAAAGAAAAGACAAAAAGTGGGTCTAAATGTTAATGGCGAGCCACACGTTTGTTACCATCTCAAAGCAAAATGTCTTGTGAAGCTTGAATGGATCCATGCTGAACACAGTATTGTGCCATAATACTGGTAATTGTTGTTGTTTTTTCAAATGCACAGTTTGACGATTTTGCTTATTTCTGTGCTTGAGAGGATGTGAAGTTTACCACTATGCTGGAGTGTACTGTATATAACCCAAACTGATTTGAAACCAACAACATGATGCATCAGAAAGATCTATTTCTCACACTGCACACCCTAAATGGATTAAAGAATGCATTAAAAAGTTGAACCATCCGTGATGCTGAAAACCTTTAGTGGAATCACACAAACAAGTCTTGAAAGCATTACATGCATTACAGCAATACATGGAATATTGTAAGTTGTCAAATTACAGAAATAAACAAGTCACAAGAGCCAGTCAAAAGAAAAATGTAGAATCATTTTAAAATGTGATTGAAATATGGATATATTGCTTTGTACATCAGAATGCACCTCTCACATTATTATTATTATTATTATTATTATTATTATTATTATTATTATTATTATTATTATTGTTGTATTAATAATAATAATAATAATAATAATAATAACCATTTTATTTTTAAATTATCATAGCATAGGTATAAGCAATAGGTGCAATTTTATAAAAAAATATTTTAATCGTAAAATTGTAAGAGCAAATAAACGAAGACTAAATAAATCAATAAAATAAATAAATAAATAAATAAATAAATAAATAAATAAATAAATGAATAATAATATTCCTTTCCAAAATATCATTGTATAGGTATAAGCAAAAGGTATTTTTAAACATTTTTAAAAAATATCTTAACTGTAAAATGTTATGATCAAACAAATAACTAAATAAATAACAATTGAGCATTTTGAATAATTTAAGTATAACTTGTGTCTTATCATATGATATATACAAAATAGTTTATTTTATAGAGCACTGAGAAGTGATATGCTCAAATTTGTTTTTTGAGGTTGGTTATTTCTCACAAACGATATTAATTCAACATCAATACTGACTTATTAGATTCTGGTATGATTGAAAATCCAAAATTGTTGTATCAAGCAAACTTCAGTGACTATGAAGATAGAATACATGAGCATCAAGCAACTTTCAGCAAACCCTGAGTTCTCAGGGGACAAAGGTTGAGAATGAATTATGAAAACTGAAAGAGACAAGATTAAGGATTCTTACCTGATTTGGGATCACCTGTGGAAAAAGAAAAAGAAAAATCATAAATACAAAGTAAGAAGCATCATTCCAGAACTTAGTAGAAAAGATTATAGATGCAAAAAAAAAACAAAAAAAAAAAACAGAAATTCAGCTCATCCTCATATCTAGTCACATTTTTAGTAAAGGAATACAATAAATAAATAAAAAAAAACTCTAATATCTCAAGACACACACTGGAAATGACTGAGACTTGAGTTGAACTGACTTGCACACTGATTTGCATGAAAACATGAATATAACATCATCTAAAACGAGCAGTGGTGAAGGAAAATAAATGTGTTGAGTTTAAAAATTACAGTATAAATGAATCATAATGGATTATGAAGTCCTATTCATCAAGCACAATATGAAGAAAAACTAAATCATACAATATATTACAATACAGTATGCAGGATGCCTACAGTAGTTCTTTAAGCGAACACTGAAATATCTCTAATTTACATAGCATTACTCACATTGAGGGAATTCATTTTGCTCTGTTTGCAAACTATGAATACAAAACCTCCATATTTGCACTGGCAGCTGAAGCGGCTGTAATTCTGAGAAAAAGAGCTGAATTCTGATGCTAGAAGTGAGGGAGATTGCAGGGAAAACCATCCTCGGTTCAAATTCGATCTGTTTTATGTCTTAATCAAACGCTTCGAGTGCATTACAGATATTTTATAAATTCAGAGAAAAAAGCAGGTCTGCCGAAAATAATGATGTCTCCGTCAGTGCTCAGTGCTCATAAATGAAATCAAGCAGAATGCCAGGAGAATTGGCCCGTAGAAATGCACAAATTTACAAAACATGCATACACTAAAAAAGCTGAGTTGATTCACATTTTATTTTTTAACTGAACATTTGGGTTTGTTCATATTTTACCCAAAGTTTGGTTAAATCAAGGCAGGCATTTTCAGTGTACAAAACGTTGTAAGACATAATAAAGTTGTGAGTTTGTCTGAGTTTGTCTATTGACACGTTTAAAGATCATCTTCAAAGTCTGGGTAAACTAAAACATCAAAAGCATCATATTTGTAGATATTCCTGTAATAAATGAGCTAAATGAAACACATTGACATGCATTAAGGTTTTGAATGATGGTCCATTTTCACTGAAAGGTTGAACTGTGTTTCCAGGAAAAAAGGTCAGGACTGAACAACTTATTGTTGCATGTTCTCAGATGTGTTTTGTAACACATTCACATACATACATATATATATATATATATATATATATATATATGATTTTTTTTTTTCTCGCCAAACAGCTTATACTGTTACAGCCATTAAAAAATAGCCCAGATTTGGATTTAATATAAAGTTGATGTTTTTCTTTTCTTTTAATTTTTTTTATCAGAATACGTTTTTTTTGTTTTGATTTTTAAATGTAAAATTTAGCTTAAGTGACATCGATATTTAAGCGTAGTCCACAGTGAGTTTACTCAATTTAACCCAGTAGCACCTGCAGCAGTACAGCTGTATGCACTGTGCACACCTACCATGAGAGGGTGCGAACTAATGCAGCTTTTATATTTTTTTTTTTTCAATTTATTATTAAACAGTATACATTACATGATATTGACAAAGCAAGAAGGATAATAAATAAAGGTGTGCATTTGTGTGTTTTAAAATGTCTATGTACTTGCATGGTTGGAAATGGGTAAAGAAATGTATGGGCTTTAGTTTTGCCGGCAGTTTTTCTGCACACTAAAACTTACAATCCAGATAGTTATTGTTTAAAACATGGTTCAAAATGAGTAAACTCCCTAACAGCTAAATTTATTTGAGAAATTTGCCAAAAGACCTAAAACTAGTAAGACAAATAATAATCCCTCACATGGGGCAGAGACCACAGTCTCATCAGCTGAGGCAGGGAAACTCCATCCCCAGCCCGTTTCTCTTTCATCGGACTACTCAGATCCAGCTGCCAGCTGCGCAGCGTCCTCGCATGGAACCGCTACCATTCACTGTGTTTTAAATGATTTAAATTTTATTTAGGCTATATTATTATTTTATTTGTCAATCTAGTTTGTGTTTTGGCATTGTTGAAGCATAAAGCAGACTTAAAGCACTTTACCTCAAATGGATTGTCATACATTTGCAAATGTTTTAATATGTCATAATTTTAAAAATTAGGTCTTGAGTGATTTTTCCTTTGTGCTGATGTGCTTTTATTACATTTAGATTCATTCATTTTTTTTGTTGGCTTAGTCCCTTTATTAATCCAGGGTCACCACAGCGGAATGAACCGCCAACTTATTTAGCAAGTTTTTACGCAGCGGATGCCCTTCCAGCCACAACCCATCTCTGGGAAAGATCCACATTCACACACATTCTCCTACACTACCGACAATTTAGCCTACCCAATTCACCTATACGCATGTCTTTAGACTGTAGGGGTAACCGGAGCCCCCAGAGGAATCCCACGTGAGGGCAGGGAGAACATGCAAACTCCACACAGAAACGTCAACTAAGCCGAGGATCGAACCAGCGACCCAGCAACCTTCTTGCTGTGAGGCGACAGCACTACCTACTGCGCCACTGCCTTGCCACATTTAGATTTCAAAGAAAATATATTAATATTAAAAAGAAAACAAATTATGTCGTAGTTAAATGCCCTTGAATGCCCTTAAATAACGTAGCCTTTGACAGCAAGCATCAGTGTTTCTTGAGATTGAAATAAGAATAAGTGATGATGAGACGGGGTGGGGCAGGATTTGTGCATAATTGGAATAAAATCCTGCTGGCGCCCCAGGACTTGCAAGTTGTACATTGTTCAAAACCAGTTGGCTCATTTAAAGTTGTCACTAATTGAAAAGTTGACCAGAATTGGCCAGCCTTTCCTCAAATGTTTTTCACAGTTTTAAGTTTGCCATTGGCAGTTGTTCTCTTTATATTCTCCATTGTACTTGGCTGCAAATCCCTATGCGCGAGACATCACTGCCGCTTCCGGACCACACGCATTAGTCAAATAAACTTTTAAAACTTATTTTTTTTTAGGTTTTTTTTTCTGATGCAGGCCTGAAGCCCTATATGTGTGCAAGCTATGACGGAAAAAATTGGCTCTAAGTCCAGCTCTAGGGTCATAAAAAGTCAGGCCCTGTCAGGCTCGGGCTTAAATGCTGAGCTCTAGATTTTTCAAAAAAATGAAGATAAAGGGAATAATACTAGACAGGCTATTTAGAGTGAGTTTGGATTAATCCGATTGGCTTATTAATAATTGCAGACGAGAGACCAGCCGCGATCAATCACTTGCTCCTGTCTAAAATTAGTTTGTGAAAATTTCCCCGCTTTATGAATTCTGCTGTGCTTCATAGTAGCTGTGGTTTTCTTGGCATTTTGCTCACATCAAGCAAAACTATTCTGATAATAAAATAAAAGATTATTTTTTAAGACAAAATTTCATCTTTTTAATGTAAATTTTGTCTTTTAAATATTTTTGAATTATTCTCAAAGTCCCCATTTTGAAAACTAAACTCTATGATGAGCTCTATTACTAGAGATGCTACTGTACAATCATGATTTTTAATCCTATACTGATAATTCACGATCAATATACTGTAAGATGTTGTTTTTTATTAGTTTATTTATCATTATTTTCAATAATTTTGAATAATAATGTTGTATATAGTGTTTTTTTATTGAATTGTTTTTTTATGCATTGTAAAAAAATCCTGGTTGCCTTACATTTTTTAAGCTGAATCAAATGAACCTTTTGAGTCCATCAAACTAATATTATGTTAAACTGAGTTTAAACAGCTTGCAAAACTTAAAAAATTAAGTTAGAACATGATTAACTTAGTTTAAGTTACAATGAACTAAAAACATATGCAGTGTGCAAAACATACATGTTAGAATGCTTTGTTTATTAAAGTGCCTCTAAGACAATGTCAGTCTGGATAAATTCTAAAATAAATCTGTATGTTTTGCGGTGGTTTACAATGATATGTCATGTGTTCTATTGATTCAAAACAATTAAAATTCATACTTAATGGGGTCTTTTTACATTCAGGTTTCCTGTGAGGGCTGGGTGTGGGGGGAGCCCATATAATATATGTTTTGTTTTTTTGTTTTTTACCATATATAATGCATTACGCTTTTGAAGAATCCTTGTAAACCACCAACGCCAACATGTCTGTGTTAAAGAAATAACATCTCATATTCTGGATACACAGAACGACATGTGATCTATGACGCTAGCTCCTGTTACAATAACTAATGCTGCAATAATTCACGTTGTTTTGACAATTTGTTGTTCATTATGAGAATATTTGTGCACATAAAAAGCCCTCTTCAATCAACAGACAACAGTGTTCAGAAAATATCATGGCTCTTATATTACTGGCCTTGTGTCAATGACTGAAAAATGTATTTATTTCACTAACCATAGCCATGTTACAGTACACAGGGTCATCAAACATATATAGCCAAATAAAAGTGCTTATAGTGCATTGATTCAATATGTAAAATATTCTCTCTCATAGAGGAAATGATATGTGGCTTAGGTATGTTCAAAAGTTTTAGCAACAGAAACTAGAATTTGACCACTTTTGAAAATATGCAAAGATGATGACTGGTTTTAAGCAATAAAGGCCAGAAAATCATCCACTGTTCTTTATTAACATTTGTAGTTAGTGTTACTATGGTGATTAATCGAAAAGTAATCGAAATCGACATTCAGAACCTATAATCGATCACATTTTTTTAGGGTGATTTTGTCCATTACTTTCCCTTTGTGACCCTGCTCTGTTTAAGGCTGTGGCTGATTTCTACTTTTACGGCCACTTTGCAGCCATATCTGATCTCTGGTCAAGTAGGATGAAAGACCCATCTTTGAGCCTTACTTTGCACTTCGTCGACAATGATTGGAAGCTGCGCCAGAGATGCCTTGAGATAGAATATTATCCACTACATTAAAACATTTGTTTACATTAAAAAAATTTTGTTTCCAAAAGTGCAAGTTTTTATTTTCACTTTTAATAAGAAAACAAAAAATGACTGCTGATTTTAGGCAATATGCATTCAGTCGTTCAACGTTGATGTTTAATAAATAATCATACTTCTGTGAGTTTGCTTTAATTTTTTTATAATCAAGTACACCCTTCCTTCATAGAGCTCTCACTTGTAATATGTGAGCATATTTACTGTCCAAAACTCGTCAGTGAACTGTGAGATCCAAAAATTTAAATAAATCGATAAATAAAATATTTGTTTATTAATTGTAATCAAGTTAAAATGTTCAATTTACCAAGATTTTGAGTTTAGGCCACATCGCCCAGCCCTAAGTGTTACTAAAGATCAAGCTGGGTTTATTTGAAATATTTTACATTTGATTACGTTTACGTTCAGAAACAGAACTCTCATGTCGACTAGTTTAATTTGTGTAAATTTCATGTAGTTTATACAGGTTAAAAATAGTTAAGACTTTAAGATTTAAGATGTTTATTTAATTTAAGACTACATGTGTTTAGTGTTTTAATTCCAAATACAATTTGCATGTTTCTGTCCACACTCCATCAATATGGCATAAAGGTGGGTTTTTTTTTTCCGTATCTTTAGTTCCACACAGACATCCAATCTGATTCAATGGTAGATTATAACTGATTAAATACCACTAGGAAAACATATTACTTTAGCATACTTTTTTATAGTACTCCAAGCAGTCTTGGGTATATTTTACTGAAGTACTATTTATTGTTATTATTTTTTGTCGAATAACAGTACATTTATTTGAGTGTTATTTTTTTTTTGTACTCTTCCACCACTGGCATTTTGACTTTATCACATCTACTTCAGCTACAAGAGTTGAGAACACATTTCAACAACTTTAGTGTAGGCAGTTTATTTCCCCCTTCCCTAAATACTTCCACTGGCTGAATGCAGATAAATCAGCTTTTCTGATAAACATCACACAAGCACTACTTTTAGTCTATGGAACGCAGGTTGAAGTGTTTACAAAGGCCAACAATCAAGTGGTGTTGATCGGTTTACGCTAAAGCCGCTTTTGACCTTACTGTAATAAAAAAGAAAAAAGGTATTATGTGTTTACATGACCACACACATTGCCGGGTTGTTAAGAATAATTGGTTTATAAGTGTGTATGTCTTGCACATGTACACGATCCTTAACTTCAGGACATTTGCCAACGAATTGACTTAACATTTCTCATTTGTTAAATAAAATAACATTTCTATAAGTGAGCACAGGTCACTCAAACAGTAAGCTTAAATGCATCTATAGTAAACAATCACATTCTTAAAGCATGAGGGGAACAAAATAACTACAGGGGAGATTCAGTACTACAATGCAAGGGTGCAAAATGCCAAGATCAATGCAATGCAAATATACATTAAATAGCATGCGTTAAAGCTGTCTCGGATAAGCTATGAGCTGTTGTTAACGTAGGTAATTACAAACATGCTTTTAGTAAATGTCACATTTTCCCTTCTCAATATGAGTGTCTGCCTCAGCTGGAGTCGAGGAAATGATGAATGCACTCGCTCTCTGCATCCAGCTGGCAACAACAGGCAAAGCACTGCCAAGATTAGCCATCGTAAAGAGAGCAGTCTTGTTGCTAAAACAAGTAAATTTGCCACCTGAAGCAAACGTTTGTTGATTCATCGAATGTCTGTGTCTTTTAAATAAGATGGTTAGGAGGTCTAATTATATATATATATATATATATATATATATATATATATATATATATATATATATATATATATATATTCTGAAATTGTCCTGGTGGTTAATTCACAAGATGACAACAGAATAAAAAAGCTATTAATAGATCTGAAGTTGAATTATTATGTTTGAGACATATGATTGTCATTTGTCATTGACAACATTATAACTTTCTTTCCACTGGTAAAATAAAACATTTATGATTATCAGATTCCTGCTTGCATTATATTTAACATTATATAGGCTAAAGTAGTTGTTATACTGACACTGTTAAATATTTATTTTCAAACACAACAGTTTGTGTTAGCTAAGAAAAAAAAAAAAACATCTCAAATGCGCGTCGTAATCATAACTGTAAAATGTGATATTGTTTAAATGATGCACATGCTGGTTTCACTTACACTGCCGAGTACAGTTCATGTCATATTATCCACAGCCTATGCAGGTTCTGTTCACTAAGGTAGACATCATTGCGGGCATGCGTGCATTGTCTCGGTAGTAAACAAACAGCATGTCAGCTCATGTGTGATTTCGCAGCCGCAAAAACATCCTTAAATTAAGACGGAAACGCCATTTTTGTGTGGATTATACCTTATAAATACAATATGTGACATGTTTATTTCTATTTGGAGGTGTCCATGTTGCTGAGCAACATATACAAAATAATATGAAGACTTGTGTGACTGCATTTATGCTTCTTTCCTGACCTTGAAAATATAATCGGCTGAATCGTAGAAAAGCTGAATTAAGATCATGTAAAAGGTCAAATCGAGATCACTATCTTTTTTTAACTAATCGTGCAGCCCAGTGGACCAAAAATACAAGTGTAAAAGTACCCTTAGTAGAAAGATGGAGAAACATTAAAATGTTCCTGTTCTTTGACTGGAAGTGTATTGGAAACCATTAAAATACTATTTGAAAACAATCTGGATTACTATTTTTGAATTTAAAGTAAAGCAATTTAAAGTCATTGAGTCAAATTTAATTTTAGTTTTATTGGGACTACTACTGATTTCATTTCTTGACCAAAAAAGCTATCATTTACAGCTTTTTTTATATATATAAAGTTATAAATTGGGCAAACAGACAAAACAATAACATTATTTTAATTAATTTTAAAGCAGTTAATAGTTACAGAGGTAATGCATCCTTATTTGATGGAATAACCAAATCATGAGAACTAAAATGATTTGTTATTTTGACCAATTGTCAAGTGTCTCAGCATTTTCATAACTAGTAAATCCTTTAAAACTAAACATTTAACAAATATAAATTATTATTATTATTATTATTATTATTATTATTATTATTATTATTATTATTATTATTATTATTATATTATTATTATTATTATTATTATTATTATTATTTTGCGTAATTTCCCCCCATTGGTGTACAGTTGAATTATTAGAATTATTATTATTTTTTTTTTCAACAGAACAAGCCATTATTATACAATAACTTGCCTAATTACCCTAACCTGCATAGTTAAACGAATTAACCTAGTTAAACCTTCAAATGTCACTTTAAGCTGTAAAGAAGTGCCTTGAAAAATATCTAGAAAAATATTTACTTTCATCATGGCAAAAATAAAATAAATCAGTAATTAAAAATGAGTTATTAAAACTATTATGTGTAGAAATGTGCTGAAGAAATATTCTCTATGGTAAACAGAAATTGGGGGAAAAAAACTTCAACTGTATATATTAATAAATCATAATATTATGTTTTTATAATGTTAGGGAAATTATATTTCCATGCACATTTTACAACTGTATGAAACTGTATTTTGTTGTGGACTGCAACAGTATACTGTATAGATAGTGTGTATGTAAAAGGGAAGAGATTTTGCAGCTTTAGTCCTTCTTGGTGTTCAAGGTTTCAATTATGCAATCTTCAGGTGTGAAAAAGTATTTTTTCAAATGTGACTGAGATGAAGCAGCTCTACAAGTAAGAGTGGGATGTAAATTGCTCTCAGACAGTGTGAAACCCTCATAAATAACTACTGTACAGGAAGTGTTTGGTTGCAGTTACTGCTAATGGGTGTGTAACTAGTCACAGAATCTAAGAAAGCAATCTCATTTTCACCCCTCAGAGGACCACCGGGGGTTTTAACTCACCAGTCTTTTTTCCCCTTGTTCATTCTTTTTTTCAATGAAGGATCACTTTTGTTCATTGTTAGTGTTGGTTAAAAATTAGGCAACATTTTATGTAGAGGCAAAAAGAACCAGAGAGGAACAAACATGCAATGTATGCATACTGTTCATGCATTCTCAGATAAACGGGTACAAAAGTTATCAGTGAGGCAATGCCTTTATAAAAGACCATTTTGCACTACATGAAGGGTGCATATTGGTTACTTAAAAGTGTATATTAGCATATAAGTGCAAATACTTTTCCAAAAGGAGTGTAGAATAGTCAATATATATATATATATATATATATATATATATATATATATATATATATATATATATATATATATATATATATATATATATATATATATATGTATATATATATATATATATATATATATATATATATATATATATATATATATATATATATATATATTACAAGATTATCATTAACAATGAATATATTATCAATGCTGTTTTTTGGGGGGGGGGTTTTATGTGTGAACAAAATGTTACTAAGCACACAAGAAACAGTTGCTGCTTCTTCTCAACTGCTGGTTGGAATGACGTCTACAAAAATAACAAAATGAATGCAATTTTAGCACATAAGATATAGATTTGGTTTAAATACGTAAACAAATGGCTGTTACAACAAATCAAACGAAATCTGTGTGAACATTTTAGCATTGCAAAAATTGGATAAAATATTGATAAAGTGAATTAAAGTGGACTTTATTTATTTAATCACTGACAATTTAATTCTGCTTCTAGTTGGCATTGATGCATTTACACTGCAAATAACACTATGAGATTTGAGATTTAAGATATAACTCTGGATATAAAAATAAGAAATGTGTGGAAGTGGGGTTGGAACTAGAACTGGCATTATTTTGTAGAAAGTCTTAAAGATTTATTCAAACTATTTGTTTAAAGAGGCCGATTCAGCAAGTAATTATTCTTTGTTTTTAGAAAAGGTCATAAAGACAAAAGCAAGACTTTAAAAAATAAATGTATGAATAATTTGTTCAGGAAAAACAACTTTCCATTTAATTTAGAATTTAGATCCATTTAATCAAAAACAAATTGGAGTAAAAATACACATACTTAAAGGTTAATATACAATTTTATGCTAATGTTTAATTTAGGAAACATTTTAAAAACTCATTCATTATCACGTGTGTCTGCATGTTGTTATCAACAGGTGCAGTAGTACATTGTGGTACCAACTCACACGCTTTATAGTCTACAGCACTAGTTCAAAGATAATTTTAAATAAAAAATGTACTGCATCTGATATATACTGTTTTCAAACTAATAAAAAAGGGGAAAAAATAATTTAGCCCTCATTTCTGGGCAGACAGAATAATTATTTTCATGCCACTTAAATCCTTTCTTGCACTGAAGCAGAAAACGTGGATCATTCACAAGAACATGATCGTCATGTTTCTACAGTTCATGCTAATTGAGTGCTGCTGTCATTAAAGCAAAAGTGGGCACTTTAAATAAATCAAGATTCATGTTAATATTAATATTTTAGGTTAGCTTTTCACTGCTGATAATGTAATGGGTAGTGGTAAAACTGAAAACTGAATACAACAAAGAGGAACATTTTCACACTCTACAGTAGTTTTTGGCCTAATCTTTTCAGAAGAATGAAAGTTATCTGAAAACTTCAAATATTTTTTTTTCAGTGTCATTAATCGAAACAAAATGTGCTAATGTCATCCTGAAGCATGCTAAATCATGATAACATTATATGCTAAAATGAACATGAACACATACTTTATATAACAAAATGTTAAACCATCTAAACACAAAACTAACAAATGCTTTATACAGTGGTGTGAAAAGTGATTTCACTTTTTACTGATTTTTTTTGTTACACTTTAATGGTTCAGATCATCAAACAAAATTAAATTGTCCTCTAAGATAACACAAGTAAACACATCATGAAGTTTTTTTTATTATTATTACTATTTTTATTATTATTATTATTATTATTATTATTGTTATTATTAAGGGAAAACAAATACAAATCCCCATAAGTCTGTGTAAAAAAAGAGTTTGGCCCTAAACCTAATCACTTTTTGGACCACAATTAGCAACAAAAGCAATAAAGCGTTTTGATCAATTGCAATAAGTCTATTATGGAGCTGTGAAGAAATTTTGGCCTACTTATATTTGCAGAATTGTGCCAATTTACCCAAATTGGAGGATTGTAAAGCATGAACCCCCTTTTAAGGTCACGTCACAGCATCTCAATTGAATTCAGGTCAGGACTTTGACTAGGCCAGTCCAAAGTCTTTATTTTGTTTTTTGTCAGCCATCCAGAAGTGCACTTGCTGGTATGCTTTGGATCATTGTCTTGCTGTACAACCCCAGTTCATTTCAGCTTAAGTTCACTAGCAGATCTTCTCCGTCAGGATATTTTGGTACACAGCAGAGTCCATGGTTCCATTTATTACAGCAAATCTTCCAGGTCCTGAGGCAGAAAAACAGCCATAGACCATCACCCTACCATCACTACTATTTACTGCTCTATGCTCTTTTTCTGAAATGCAGTGTTACTTTTATGCCACATCTAATGGGACACACACA
Organism: Danio rerio; assembly: GCF_052040795.2. Taxonomy (NCBI): domain Eukaryota; kingdom Metazoa; phylum Chordata; class Actinopteri; order Cypriniformes; family Danionidae; genus Danio; species Danio rerio. The sequence goes on from NC_141041.1 coordinate 32,080,535, forward strand.
CCTTCTAAAAAGTTCAACTACTGTCTTGTCAGTCCACAGAGTATTTTCCCAAAAGATTTGGGGATCATCATGATATTTTCTGGCAAAACTGAGATGAGCCTTCATGTTCTTGTTGCTCAGTAGTGTTTTTTGTCTTGGAAATCTGCCATACAAAGCATTGTTGTCCAATCTCTTTGTTATGGTGGAGTCATGAACACTCACCTTAACTGAGGCAAGTGAGGCCTGCAGTTCTTTGACTGTTATTGTGAGGTCATTTGTGACCTCTCGGATGAGTTGTTGCTGCGATCTTGGGGTCATTTTTGTTGCCTGGCCACTCTTGGGAAGGTTCTCCCCTGTTCCATGTTTTCGCTATTTGCAGATAATGGCCCTCACTGTTTATCGCTGCAGTTCAAAAGCTTTAGAAATAACTTTTTAACCTTTCCAGGCTGGTAGATCTCAATTATTTTTGTTCTCATTTGTTTTTGAATTTCTTTGACTCTCAGCATGATGTCTAACTTTTGAGGATTGTTTGGTCTACTTCACGTAGTCAGGCAGGTTCTATTTAAGTGATTTATTGATTGCGAACAGGTGTGGCAGTAATAACACCAAAAGACCTGGGGGTTAAACACTTTTTTTCACACAGTGCTATGTAGTTTTGTATTTTGGTTTAATATAAAAACATTGATTTAAAAGCTGCCTGATGTGTTTACGTGTTATCTTTGATTAATTTTTAAATTTGTTTGATGATCTAAAACACTAAAGTGTGACAAATATGCAAAAATAAATCAGTAAGGGGGGCAAAACACTTTTTTACACAACTGTATGCATGCATTTTACACTGCTTTCTCTGAAGTAAAAATTGGTGATTGGATATTTCACACACTCACACACAAAACATGATCAACAGACTCCTCCAGCTCATGCAAACTGAGTGCAGCCATCTTTAAAGCAAACGGGGATACACTAAATTATCATTTTAATATTAATATCCTGGTTCAGTTTTTCACTTTATCTTTAAGGCTGCTAATGTAATGTGTAACACTGAGTAAAGCAAAGAAAAATATTCACAGACACTCTTCGATTTTTGGTCTCCACTGAATACATTTTCAGTATACAGTACAGACATCAATCTCCTCTTATAGGGCAGAAGCAAAACCTACTTTTATCTTTTTAGAAGAATGGAAGCTATCTAAAAACTTCTAAGAGATATTTATTTTTTTGTCAATGTCGGCAACAGAAAGCTAGCAAAAAAAAAAGGGCAAAAAGCGAAAGAAGAGCTAAAGCATAACCACTAGCTGACAAATGTGTTTATTTTCAAATAAAAGCTCCGGCTGTCATGAGGGTGGGCACAAGGCTCTTGCTGAAGGTGACATTTTCGCTGCGCTGAATTAGAAATGTTTGGATTGAAAAGATGGGGAACTCAACAAAGTGTCTGGAGTTGAATCAAGGCACCATTACAGTGCAACGAATTCAGGCAAAGTAAACATCATCGGGACGCTGTTGCAACCATGACACATTACTGTTTACCAAAACATTTTCCTTCCAATTAGCAGCTTGCGCTCATTACTCTAGTTTTGGATGAATAGGCACATTGAATAAGGTTACGACAGTATCGCATAGGGAAGTTTCACGAGCGATGAAAGAAAAGCTGTGAGGAAAAAAAAGGAAAAAACACTTTCCATCTGTTCATGTTTCTGTTGTACAGACCTTTGATATTGCTAGAGCCCATCACACTCCCCCTATAAGACAAAGAACTTGATATTTCAGGATATAAATCTTTTCATTTATCAAAATGTATTAGTACATGATTCATTCCAGGAGAAAAAGCTGTGTGATAATGTGTTAGACACTGAATGTTATTAAGGTGGTGGAAAAAAAATGTTGTTCTTAGATATTGTCTCAAATTGATATAGTGACAAAAGAAAGCCATTATGGAACAAGGAATTTTGGATAATGCACAGTCTAGACTGCATTAGTTAGATAATGACTATCAGTAATGACTATAGTTGTATGACATTAAAATAGAACCCACATAATATTGAATATATCCTAATACTGCTCAGTACAATTTTTACATCGCACATTTCAAAAATAACTTTTTAGAAATAAGCAAGGCATTAATTTAGTATAATATATATATATATATATATATATATATATATATATATATATATACATATATATATATATATATATATATATATATATATATATATATATATATATATATATATATATATATATACATATATATATATATATATATATATATATATATATATATATATATATATACATATATATATATATATATATATATATATATATATATATATATATATATATATATATATATATATATATACATATATACATATATACATATATACATATATACATATATATATATATATATATATATATATATATATATATATATATATATATATATATATATATATATTTCATTGGAAATGGGGCCTTTGAGAATTCTAGTACATTTGTTTATTAATTTGATAACACTTTACAATAAGGTGCCATTTGTCAATGTTAATTATTGTATTTAATTACATGAACAAGCAATGAACTATACATTTATTATGCTATTTATGCATCTTTTTTAAGGTTAGTTAATGAAAATAAAGTTGTTCATTGTTAGTTCATGTTAACTCACAGTGCATTAACTACTGTTAACAAGCATAAATTCAGATTCAAATAACGTTGTAAGTATTGTTCATTCTTACTGTGTATCGTATCATGCTAGTAAATACAGTAACTTATTAACCTAAATCTTATTGTTAAAGCACGTTAATTAATTTCACAAAAAAATATATTACTATCATGTTATTCATTGTATGTACAGGTAAAGTCAGAATTATTAGCTACTTTTGATTTTCTTTTCTTTTTTAAATATTTCCTGAATGATGTTTAACAGAGCAAGAAAATTTTTAACATGTCTGATAATATTTTTCTTCAAGAGAATATCTTATTTGTTTTATTTCAGCTAGAATAGAAGCAGTTTTTAAAAAAGATATAAGTCCTTTAAGCTATATATTTTTTCGATAGTCTACAGAACAAACCATTGCTATACAATAACTTGCCTAATTCCCCTAACCTGTCTAGTTAAACTAATAACCTAGTTAAGCTTTTAAATGTCAATTTAAGCTGTATAGAAGTATCTCAAAATATCTAGTAAAATATAATTTACTGTCATCATGGTAAAGATAAAATAAATCAGTTATTAGAAATGAGTTATTAAAACTGTTATGTTTAAAAATGTGTTGCATAAATCTTCTCTCTGCTAAACAGAAATTGGGGGAAAAAATAAACAGGAGGCTAATAATTCAGGGGGTCTAATAATTCTGACTTCAACTGCATGTATTTATATATTAATTCAGTCATTTATATGCATGTATGCAGAAAAAAGGGTTCAAAGATTTTCATGTATATATAGTATATATTGCTGTCCAAAGCAAGTAACTTTAAAGAAATGGGTTTTGCCACCTTTGTTTGAGGCATAACACATGTCAAGAATTAACGGTTTAACACTAGAACTGACCTTATTTTAATCCAGTGCAAGTAATAAAGTAACACATTGAATTTAACAGTTTTACGTAGGAAGCCTGAAATAGTAAATCTTGTAAAACATATTCATATAATCTGTAAAAAAGAAAAAGAATTAGTTGTTTTTCCCTAAAAAGCTCAAACTTACAAACAAAGGCTTTTGTTCAATCTCTCTCCCTTTCTGTTTTTTGTAATTATTATTTTAATTTTCTTTGTGAATGAACTCTGCAACAAAATCATCCCGCACACTCTAAAATGATTCATCTGGTAAGAACTGCACAATATATATCATACAGTCAGTTTTTTTCCCAATTTCATGCAGCCCTAACTATGATATTATGCCATTTAAAACTCACCTTACACTAACAAATGAAATGAAATGAAATGAAATGAAATGAAATTAATTTAAGCAAATAAACATAAAAGTTCAACAGTAAAGGTATATTTATACTCTATATCAATGCCACTTAACATAATATAATAACCTAAACGCATATTTTGACAGTTGCTGTTCAAAGCTGTTCAAATGCAGCTAAAATAATCCATATTATTAATATTTTGTATAAAAATTTATGTAAAAATGTATTAATTTAATATAATATAAAATATATACTAGATATTTATTTTATTACAAAAATAAACTCTGATCACCTCTTTGCAATAATTTAGATCCTCAATGAAGTATTGAGTGCACTGTTAATGGTTTTTGTAAATGACAGTTATGTTGTATGTTACTGTATTTTATAGTTGCACTGTAAAGATTACTGTATATTTTACAGTAATTATATAAATAAAATGATGTAAACACATATACATCAAGATAAATGCTGCTGTAAATGTAAATACAGTATGTTTTGCTGTAACCGATTTACAGAAATTCCTATGATGGGTTGCAGCTGGAAGGGCATGCGCTGCGTAAAACGGCTAGATAAGTTGTCAGATTATTCCGCTGTAGCGACCCCTGATTAATAATGCGACTAAGCCACAAAGAAAATAAATGAATGAATGATTTACAGTAAGTTATTGGAGTTCTGCTGCCAGTGAGTAACCATAGATTCTAAAGGAAATTGTTAACAGTGTGCTGTACATATTCTTTCGTTTGTTTAACAGATGTAAAACACACAACGATGTAGTGATTAATTAATACTATAATAATAATCTTTCACTGAATCACAACTGGCAAGGTAGGAATCACTGAGGCAAAATTGATGGTCAAAGCAATTTGTTACAGCCTATTTCTTAATAGCTCAGTGTAATTTATTATTTTAACATTTTCCATTTTCCAAAAATTTTACATTTTCCAAAAGACAGTTTAGAGACGCAAACTCCAGATCTTTTCAGTTTGTGAATCATTCACACTGGTTTTGTTAAACAAAAGACATCGTTAATTTAAGATGGGCTCAAAAGAACCTGTTAATGATGAATCAGATCATAAACTCTGCGTTACTACACCAAAATTTCAAACAAAATAAGACTCCTAATAAGACTTCAAGCATGCAAAGCTATCATTTAACTTTGAAAACTTTTATTTTATTTATAATTCGTATGGATCAGTTAACTGAATGAAAACTGAGTTGGATCAATAGCCTACCTCGTGCTTTTTTATAGCAGACGTTAAATCCTTTGAAGCTGATAAATGTTTTATATGTAGGCATAGATTACACTGTTCTGTGTCCTTTTTTCAGGTTTATTAACATTGTTTTTCCACAAGAGAATTCTGTGAATGGCTTTCTGTGTCTCCCATTTTTGTGTCATCAAGATGAACACTGCGTGAGTTTGCTGAATTAAACAGATTACACAGTTTTTTTGTTTGTTTGTCTTTTTGGTCCCACTTTATATTAAGTGTCCTTAACTACTATGCACTTACATCAAAAAATTAAATACAATGTACTTACTGTGTTTATAATGTATTTGAGAACACTTGTGGTGCTTTTGAGTTGGGATAGAGGTTGGGTTATGGACAGGTTTGGTGGAATGGGTAGGTTTCAAGGGTGGATTAAGGTGTAAGGGATGGTCAACAGTGTATTTACAAATGCTATTACAAAAGTTAATTACAGATGTAATTACATACATGTATTTAATCAAGCCTAAGTACACAGTAAATACATGTATTTACACAATAAGTATATTGTAACAAGCTATTAATTCCTGTCTAAATACGTTTAAGTTAAGGCCACAATATAAAGTGGGACTGTTTTTTTTAAACCAGTTGCCTTATTGGTAAAAACGTCCATGCATACATTAATATTAAATTAAGAAATCATATTAAGTTTCAAAGTAATCACTAAATCTAAATACTTTTCAGATGTAACTGGTAATTTGATTACCACAATTTAAAATGTAATTATAACAGATACTTATTATTTGTATTTACAATATGCGCTGTTACATGCCCTCCTGATTTTTGAACACATTTCTAAACAAGTAATTTCTAAATTAGTTTTAATAACTAATTTCTAATAACTAATTATTTATATATGCCATGATGATGAGCACATAATATTAGATATTTTTCTAGATACTAGTAATCAGCCTCAAGTGCAATTTAATGGCTTAACTTTGTTAATTTGGTTAACTAAGTTTGGGTAATTAGGCAAATCATTGTTTAACAGTAGTTTCTTCTGTAGGCAATCGAAAACCAATATTGCTTAATAACCAATATTGCTTTTTTAAAAACTTAAAAACTACTTTTATTGAAGCTGAAATAAAACAAATAAGACTTTCTTCAGAAGAAAAACTTTATAGGAAAAACTGTGAAACATTCCATGCTCTGTTATTCATCGTTTGGGATATATTTAAATAAAGAAAATTTAAAAAAAGAAGAAAAAAAAATCAGAGGAGCGTTAATAATTGTTGACAGCAGCTGCATATCAGGACTAGAATCTAAGCTAAAAGTTTTATAGTCAATATGAAAACCCAGCAAAAGTGACTAAAAAGGGGGGGGTAAAAAGTCCTTTTTTTCCAACTGATCAATCTCACAACGTTTGATCTGCGAGCACAGCCAGAGGCCGAGCTAAGAAAAATGAGCCTGGCCTGCATTAGCTTCTCTGTGTAGATCTGCTGCTCGCAAGACAAAAGCTAGAAGCAAAGACTGCATGCAGGCTCATCTGCTCCTCGCGTTCTTAACTTCTGATTTATGAGCTTCTAGGTAATTTTTATCCTCTTAAATGGTTAAAGGTGCAATGTAAATAAAGTCTGTGGAAGACTACTGTCCTGCATCCTTGCTAGTAATTAAGGTCACTCATTAGTACCTAATAATTAACAAGCTGGGTCGAATCCCCCCCCCCCCCCACCCTAACTGTAATTAAAAGTGTCTATTACACCTCAGAGCCCACAGGGGCAGAGTCTTCTTTCCCTGCTGTCTCTCAGCTTGACCTCAGCTGACTCTGAAGCCCAGCAAACTCTCTAATCCAGTGAAACAGACACGCTCAGTTCTTCTGAATAATATTAAAGAAGTGAGTGTCTTCAAGCCAAATGAATTTAAATAGGAAAATAAATCGATTAGATAGATAGAATGACAGAGAGTATAAGAGAACAAATGATAAAACAAATAATATTAATGATAGAACCACAAACAAACAGACTGACGGATGGATGGATGGATGGAAAGAATAGAACGGATGAATAGAACAGATGGATGGACGGAAGGACAGACGGACGTAGAGCTAGATGATAGAACGAATAGAATGGATGGATGGATAGCTCTATGGATGGATGGATGATAGAACAGATAGGATGGATGGATGATAGAATGGATAGAATGGATGGATGGATGGATGGACCAACAGACGGACAAACAGACGGATGGATGGATGGACTGATAGATGGATGGATGGATGGATGGATGGATGGATGGATGGATGGATGGATGGATGGATGGATGGATGGATGAAAGAACGAATAGGATGGCTGTATGACAGATGAATGATAAAACAGATGGATGGATGGATGATAGAACGGATAGGATGAATGGGTGGATGGACAGATGAACAGACAAAAAGACCACAGACTGATAAGAAAGATAGGTGGAGGGTTGTATGGAGGGGATGGATGGACAGACAGATGGATAGATGGATGGATGGATGGATAAATGGATGGATAAATGGATGCCTGATAGAACGAATAGGATGGCTGTATGGATAGACAGATGAATGATAAAACAGATCGGATGGATGAACGGATGGATGAACGGATGGATGAATTGATGGATGAATTGATGGATGGATGGATGGATGATAGAACGAATAGGATGGCTGTAAGGATAGACAGATTGATGATAAAACAGATAGGATAGATAGATGGATGGACAGACGGTCGGACTGATGAACGCACAGATGGATGGATGGATGGATGGATGGATGGATGGATGGATGGATGGATAATAGAAAGAATAGGATAGCTGTATGAATGGATAAATGGATGATAGAACAGGTAGGATGGATGGATGGATGGATGGATGGATGGATAAATGGATGGATGGATAGATGAACAGACAAAAGACTACAGACTGATAAAATAATTTTTGGATGGCTGGATGAATTGATAGAAGGACAGATGGACGGACAGATGGATGAATGATAAAACAGATAGATCAGATGGATGGATAGAAAGATGGATGGATAGAATGATGGATGGATGGAAATATAGAAAGATAGGCAGATAGAACAAACAAGAGATCAAGCATACTACAGAAAGAAGGACAGATAGCTATAACGAACAATACACCGTTTTGATAGACCATGACAAAATTGCAAGGGGACCGCCAGCTGTTATTAATAGAAATAAAATTGTTCATATGTGTAAAAACTTCTAGCTATAATTTGATGTATAATTAAACCATGAAAAATAAAATGTTGTTACTATGTTCAATATTTGATTGCGCTGATCAACCACCCACCATATTTACAGATATAATCTTTTGCTGAATTGGCTACATGGCTGTCAGTGTGTTAAGTGCTTAACCTGGGCAAGATTTAATACTAGGTGAATGTTTCATGCTTTAAGCTGAATACTAGTGCCTTGCAAATTAACTTGTAAATATGATTCACATGTCTGAAGGGCTTTGTTTTTTACTTTAAAAGGTTTGTCCTGGATGTACTTTGTTTTGACAAGCAGTTTATAGTTATACTTTAATTTACTTCTTATAAATAAATTAATATAACAGTCCTTTTTATATTCTCTATTTTTAAATGTATTTAAAAAGTAAATAACCTGAGAAGCAGGTGCTTTTTTCTATCAATTAATACAATAATTGTGACAAATGATTAGTTACATCCAACCAAAAAAGCCAGAATATCAGTACATATGGCTAAATAGGTAGATGGTAAATCTGTATGTGACATACTCTTTACTGTATGTCAGTCCCCAAATTCTCTAGCTCATTTTTGCTCCTCATTTCCTTATATACTCAACTACAGTATAATAGTGTTGGCCACAGCACGTCTTTGCATCCAAATCAATCATTTGTCTTAAAACAAATATTTCAGTGTTTCAATAAAGCACTTGTAAGGAACTTGCCACCACGTGCTGGTGTTTTAAGTGTCAAATATATTTATTTGAAACCAGTCAGAGACACCAGCATAAAAAACACTAAGCACTATACAGTAGGCATTGAACTCGGCTATCTATGGACACAGCTTCACTCAAGATCGAACACAATGCAGAAAAAGTAGTTAGCTCAGGCCTTATTAGACAGATAATTAGACAGATTGATTTTAGCTTCCAACATGGCTATTTAGAATGAAATGATAATGAGTTTCTCATGAAGAAATGAGTTATATTGCAATGCTTAAAGAAGACTACTTTGTGTATTTGCTGTAATTCAATGTATAGACCATTTCAAAGTGGTAATGTCATTGACCCATAAACATTTCCTGCCTGTTGTCAAACTATTTCCTAACTGTAACAGGAGGCAATTCAATCATAACTTAACATTAAAACAGCTGTCTTAACATAATTTATTAATATGTGGACCTTTAGGGATTCTCGGAAGCTATGAAAATTAAATATGTAAAACAGCAAATTCGTTGGGAACATTGTTGTTATCATTTAAACCCCTCAAAATAGTCTATTCATACAGATAAATGTTTAAAAACAAAATTATTTTTTCCATATACCATACAATATAGTAGCTCATCTCTGATCTGCCTTTAAGAAATGCACTGAATTTTATGAAAAAGGCATGGTGCGCTCTAATTGGCCGGACATCTGGTCTATCATGATTGGCCGAAACCTCCAGCATGCAACCGAAATAATATGCTCTTATCAATGCCAGGGTAAATCTGATCCAGAAATTACCAAGCTGATCAATATACTTGATCCTAAAGTGTTTTGTCTTGTGGTTTATATTATAAATTGTTTTATTGTGTAAATAATAAAACACATTCTGTCTTTGTGTATACATTTAGGTGTTTTTATGACAATCTTCCCACACAGTGGCAGTTGCAGGGTTTATCATGAATGAGGTGTTTTAGGTAGGCTTGGATGATGAGTCTTATATTTGATGGAATACCTATTTGAGATTGTACATATATTAAGATATATATGCATGAACAGCTTGTAACAGTTCAAAGAGAAAGTTGAATTTAAAATGGTGTCATATGGCCATTTTAAATTAGATATATCTGTTCTTACAGTAGCTTGTTGGCAGCTCAGCAACATGCCAACACCAAACTATACTGGAATGAGTCTTTTCTCCAGAGTGTTGTTTGTGTGACGTGCTGAGTTCCAAGTCAGTCTCTTATGAGGATCCATTATGGTTAGGACGCCTTCTTGGAAGGCAGCTGTTTATGTAGGCATTAGGCAGCGAGGCAGCTCACTAGGTTTTGGAACAGAGCCAATTTGATCTATAAAAATCATGAAACTAAACAAACGCAATGCATTACAGCTTTCTAGTGTCTGTTTGCTGTCTACAGATCATGAAATAAAATATAGGAAATAATCCTAACTGATTCGAGAGAAAACCTATAGATTTCTTCATATTAAATGTCCATTAATTTTAAAGGTCCAATAAAATTAAAATAAAACATTTTTAGATGTTAGTTATTTTAAGTCTGTTAGTTTTTAGTGTATCTGTTAGCTAGCGTGCTCCAAAACAATGACAAATTTTCCTTAGAAAATATAAAGCTGATATAAACATCTAAAGCTTGCAGTTTGACCCCTCTGTCTAAATGTGTCTACAATTTTTTTACGTCAGACGTTTTTCTTTAAATCTTGACCAATCAAATGCTCTGTAGTTTCCGACATGCCCCTGCCCTTTCAAGATGCTTCTGATTTGCTTTTTATTTGATGCGCTTAAGCTCAACCACTCTCACTGGCAGAGCTGTGATGAAAACAAAATGCTGTTGGCTGTTTTTTTTAAAGGGGAGGAGCTATAATATCCCACCCTCAGTTCAATTTTAAGTTGAGATAAAGTCAAACATTGAATAGAAAATGCACAGTTTAAAGCATTTCACAGGACCTTTAAGCTGTTAAACCAACCTTAAAATTGATACCACAAAGTTTTGTGGTATCAAAAACTATTAAAAAATATATTTTTAAAATGTATATTTTGTAAAAAGGTGTGGGTGTTTTTGTTTATATGTTTGTTTGTTTTATTTGTTTTTTGATTGTTTGTTTGATTGATTCTTTGTTTGTTTAGAAATATTAAAATCACAAAGGCTTCACTTATCTGACCAGAAATACATTAAAAACTGTCCCATGAAATAATTTTACAACATATTAAAAGTTTAATTAATAATAATAATAATAATAATAGTAATAATAATAATAATCATAATAATGCAGCTTAGTGGCGCAGTGGGTAGCGCTGTCGCCTCACAGCAAGAAGGTCGCTGGTTCGAGCCCTGGCTAGGTCAGTTGTCATTTGTGCGTGGAGTTTGCATGTTCTCCCCGTGTTTGCGAGGGTTTTTCTCCGAGTGCTCCAGTTTCCCCCACAGTCCAAAGACATGCGGTACAGGTGAATTGGGTAAGCTAAATTGGCCGTAGTGTATGTATGTGTGTGAATGGGAATATGGGTTTCCAAGTGATGGGTTGAAAGAGTATTTGCTGCAAAAACATATGGTGGATAAGTTGGCAATTCATTACACTGCGGCGACCCCAGATTAGTAAAGGGACTAGGCCAAAAAGAAAATTATTGATGAATAAATGACAATAATTTTAATAATAATATTTAATGAAAATGTGAATACATCAAGAAACCGAAGACCACTGTGTGTTGAGCAATGATGCACAATTGTTCTGCTGTGGCACAAATATTATAATATTAACTCATTATTTACTTAAGAATTGTATAGAATTAATTTGCACTCATGCTATTAAAAAAGCACTCAGCATTCATATTGAACTCATTTCTTACTTAAATATAAATAGGGCCCTATCATACACCCGGCGCAATAAGGCACAAGAAGTGTGTAGAGCGATTTGCTGATGATTTCAGTCAAGTGCAACCCTAATTTTCCAGTTTTGCGCCACGTTGTTTAAATATTAAATCCATTTGCACTGCTTTGTGGACTCATAGGTGTTCCAGTCTTAAAAGAAGGTGCGTTAAGAAACTAAACTAAACTACTAAAATAGACTGCGCAATTGACCAACTGAAAGCAGGTCTAAAGTCCAGTGCAGAATTTGTTAGTTGTGTGCCGTAAACGCTTATACATTTTTTAATACACACAGGATGAACAGCAATATGCAAATGTCTTTACAAACGAAAAATAATAAAATGATTAAAATGTTAAAATATTATTATTTTCTACATAAATATAAAAAAACACTGCCTTAATGCCTTCTTTTAAGTTTTTTAGTTTTTTTCTGCTTATTCACAATTTGCTTTTGTATAATGTTATTATTATTATTAGCGGTACTATTTATTTATTTAAAACAAGTTTAGATTTGTCCACCAGTCGGGTTTTGGAGATGTATGTCACTATATGGGCATAAGGACAAGTGTTTGGATATTAAATGTATTTTTTGACCACACTTCGTTATAATTGTTTATTTATTCATTTGCTGGAAATAAAAAAATGAATTTAGAAATCATTTTAAAACAAATCGTTGCGCTTAACAAACGCTACAAAAGTAAAAAGAAATTAAAGAAGCCGAATGGAGAAGGCTCTTATTCTTGTGCAGATGGTCTGTTAAACTGTTTTCTTGCTATAGTAAAGCGTTCAGTTTTTCCATTCAGTTTTTCCCCTAGCAAAGTCCGTCATGTAAATAGCAAATGCAACGCAACTGACTCTTAAAGGGAATGTGAGATGAAACCTAATGCACGTTATGCCTATAACTCATTAAAAGAATAAGCACATTTTTTAACATTTAAACAACTAAATTAATCTATTTAATTAGCTACCGTATATTCTGATTGTAAAAAAATATTTCACTGCTGATACTGTTACGTCTTTTGAAAATTAAAAACATCACCAGACCAACACGAAAGATTTCACCTGAAGTTTTCCAGATTGTTTACATCACTCGCATAAGTTCTCAAGAAGCTTACCAGTAAGTCAATAAGAGCATCATTTATATGAAATGAAAAATGCATGCGTGCGTGTTTGATCATCATCACATGGGGCACTTTGATATTTTAATGAAGACGTACATCCTCATATGAGCTTGGTGAACCAATCATTAGCAAATCCTGCAATTAGCGAACCCTGCTTATCTCACAGAGGCCTGTAATCACTTGAAGTAATTAAGATTGACAGGTCGGTTCGGGAATCAAGGAATCAAGCTGCCTTCTGTTATTGCCGCAGACAGGGAGTGTGCTCTGTCTAAATTTGTTAGATAAATACGTCTGACTGAAGTGTTTTTGCATTTCAAGCGGCGGCGCGCTAGACTACTCTTCTAAAAAAAATAATTGCAGTTTTAAAGCTTAGCCTGACTATACAGCAATTCAGCGAACATGCAGATAAAAGAACGTGAAGTGTATAATAGATAGTGTAATGACAGTTATCAGCCGCCACAATGAGTCGCTTGAGCTGAAAGAAGAGGCAAGAAACATTTCAAACGGTACATTATTTGCATTTCAAGTGCACAGCCATAATACAGACAGGAAACAATTAGGACATTCAATCGGCAGCTTTCAATCAATCACTTTGAAAAAAACAAAAAAAAAACAAAGAGACTCATCTTTATTTCTTTCTTTTTGTATTAATAAAGCCAAACAGCTAGAATGACACCAGAGCTCTGGCTCGGTGCATTCTGGGTACGGTTTGTGACCGCACAACACCAGGACCAAAACAAACATGTGAGGGAGAGAGCGAAAGAGAGCATTACCTGCTGCAGGAGTGGCCATCAGAGGAGCTGCTCCTGGGGCTGGGCCAGTGGACAGGACAGGGGTGAAGAGACGCACATGGAGAACACACAGATAGCAGAGAATGAAAGGGCACAGAAACCAACGGGACAATGAAAAAAAAGGGAGATCAAATGAGTTGTGGAAGCAAGGAGGGGAGGGGGGGGGAGGAAATAAAACGAGGAAAGGTGGGGAAAGGGGGAGGCCCCATACCTTGGCTCTTTAACGTCAGGTGCGCCAGACCTTGAAGGAAAAAACAGGAAAAAGGAAAAAAGAAATAAGAGGGTCATAAAAAAAGGCACGGGCGGAAAAGAAAAGCATTGTCACAACGTTTGACTGCAGTTTGTGACAGACATCCCGAGGCAAACATGGATGCCAAATTTAAAGGAAACCAAAGGGGAGGAAACATAAAAAAAGAAGAAGGAGAAGGAGGAGGAGGAGGAGGAAGGTAAATAAACACACAAGTTTTTTTTTTTTTTTTTTTTAAGGGAGAGGGAAAATAAAGAGGGAAAGGGTGAGGAAAAAAGCATTTCAATTGGCACAAGCACCCCAAAAAAGGCACTTGGTTTCAAAAAAAATGCTTTTTCTCCAAATGGAGCACATATTTAGTGTTTGGCAGATAGCATTTCTTTAGATCATACGCTTCTATTCTATATCAGCTACACCAATAAATGTTGCATCCCAAAGCCACAGGCTCATAAAATAGCAAAGAGAGAGAGAGATCACAAAGCAGTGGGGGGAAATGTCTCATAAAAAGCAGATAAATTCTCCCAAGCGCACAGAAGCAACCGGTCCCAGACGGTCTATCGTCTTACTAACAGACAAAAGCCTGCGAGTTGATTTCGGCACTGTAATAATGTATGCAGCTTGACAGCTCAATACCAATCAATTACACACACCGATGCGGGAGCCATTATCCGGCAGTTTGCCTTCTGTAATCACGGTTGCAGTAGTTGCTGTTTACTCCGACTAATGCGACCCAGAAACGCACAAGACAATCAGAAGGAATTGCTATGCAAATCTAGATGAGAGCAGAGAGCAAAATGGTGGGGTCAGGCGCTTGTGTTTGGTGTCAACAAAACTGGAAAAGCGAAAACACGCCAATGAGATCAGAAAGAGTGCATCAGCTGGGAGCTCGGTAAAAACCCACATTACTGCATGTTGTGAGGAATACGATTACCTTTAGGATTGGCGCACATTAGCCGTGAACGCTCTCTGGTGAACTGAGCCGATATTTAATTGAAAAGGGAAAATGTTTCCTTCGAATTCCAAATGCACCTCCGAGGAATCACACCATTCCATTCCTGCATGCTTCTCTCATTGCCTACGCGTTTCATTTCGCTGAAACAAAGGCATATTATGATTATAGAGAGCAGAGTTATAGCGTCATTGTTCTTGCTGATGTTCCTGTGTGATTCCTTGACAATTACTGTGGTGCCGTCGCTTGCCCTGCTACTTCTATGCTGCACTCTATTAGGGAGATAACGCTGCTGGAGAATGGATCATTGTAACTGGGAGTTACTAGTCATTGTGCAGCCAATTCCATTAAAAAAAAGAGAGAAAATATCACAAATGAAGGGAGTGAGACGATAAAAGATGGTTGGGTTTTTGAGAACGGAGCGCGAGCTGCAACTCGTGGAGAATTACAATATGTGAAACCGCAAGGGATACAGTAAACAATGATACAGAGACAATGTCTACTGAACGGCACAATGGAAGTATCCGAGACTTGTGCATGTGCTTTAAAATAAGAGCCTTGGGTTATTGTCTTTGCTTATTTTAATATTCATATAATATGCATATTTTAATGTAGCCTTTGATCTATTAAATACAGTATTGAATGTGTGGTTAAGACATTATATTATATGATTACATTTACAAAATCATTCAACATTTAATCACATACTTCAATTACTAATATTAATTCAAAGTCATCTGTCACACAACCTCATATATTATGGCATAACATGCTACATAATATTATATTACATTGGATATTACAGCATATTAGTTTGTAGAATGTTATAGCAAATTAAAATATCAATTCATTGCAGTTTTTTTTGTGACAGTTTAAAGTCAAATATTATATTATATTATATTATATTATATTATATTATATTATATTATATTATATTATATTATATTATATTATATTAGTCATAGAACATCATATAATAGTGCATATATTGATGACAAGAACTTTTTTGACAACTGAATGTTACTGACTGCTGTGTCTTGAATATATTTAATAAAGATTATTGTGCATTTTTTAAACATCAATGAGGACGCAACAAAGAAAAGTCACTCAATAAATTAAAACTACTTTATTATTTTATGCAACAAACTTACATTTAAAAGAGAAATATAAGGGTGATCCTAAGCAAAAAAAAAAAAATAAAGAATAAAAAATAAAATAAAAAACCTTGCCTACTTAAAGCACAAAAATGTCTATTTGAAAAGGTGGCTTTTGCTGCTGCAGCACTGTGCGTGACAAATTGCAGCACTGGTGATGAAAAAACGTCATATCTGTACCTACCAAATATTATTAACATTAATAACAACAGGGGTGCCCAAACTTTTTCTAATGAAGGGCCAAAAAGTCTTCTGGGCCAAAGATAATTATAGCTGTCATAAGTAGTTTCAAAATTTTTTTAATAATATTAAAATAACTAAAAAAACAAACATTGCTTTGTATTAATTAATACAGTATTTTCTTTGTTTAATTTTTATAATAACCTTTGTACGGTAAAAACAAAAACATTTCATTTATAACAAAATAGTTACACTAGTTTTTGCCTTGATTTCCTAGCAGATGTCTTCTGCATAGTCCTCTATTTGTCATTTAATTAAAACATGGTTCAATTAAATAAAATAAAAAAAATATATATATGACTCTTAAAGGGAATGTGAGATGAAATATAAGTATTATATTATATTATATTATATTATATTATATTATATTATATTATATTATATTATATTATATTATATTATGTTATGTTATGTTATGGTATGTTATGTTATGTTATGTTAAATTATGTTATGCTATGTTATATTATATTATATTATATTATATTATATTATATTATATTATATTATATTATATTATATTATATTATATTATATTATATCACAAAATAAGTTTTGCCATGGAATATTTTCCATTTTAAGAAGAATTTCAGAAAATGGGTAACTGGCACGAAATACTTTTATTTTGCCGGCATATCCTGCAGTGTGATGTGCGGTACTCCATCTAAAACCATTTTAAACAGTATTTAGCTAATTCTTTTATAATTAGAATTGTAATTCATGCTGCTTTTTCTGAGCTAATATTAATTGAAAGAGTACATGGACAATTAGTACGGTTAAAAATCATCTGTCACACCGCAGAGACATTTTAAAGAGATGCATTTTTCAAATGCCAATGAAGGCAAATGGATTAAAAAAAGAATGCTGAAAAACCTGAGAACCTGAAATAAAGATGCACCTGAACCTGAAGTAAAATGCATGCTCCTTTAAAGAATAACAAAACATTTTAACTAGAAATTCAGTTTATTTTTTAAAAATAAAAAAGTCATTGAACTTGCACCTTCTAAACAGAAGTACATAATTAATGGGCTGCTTAAGAGGAACATACTTCAGATATCCATTAAATCAACACAATGCAATCCTATTTAATGCAAGCTTTTTCAAAACAGTAACATTAATTCAACACATTAGTTAAAGGTTTTAACATTCAATAACTTCAAAACATGAACATCAACGAAGCAAACCAAGCTAATATCCGTGTATACTGTACCATATACAGTATCTTCTCAATCAATTCCACTATTCATCTTTGAAAAAGTACTAGTAGTTATCTGGTTTGGGGAGGTGACACCTTGTGCACATACTGTATACTAAGAGGCACCGCATTTGAACATGATACATCATTTATGCGCCCCTCACACTTTTAGACACATAAAGAGAACTTCTTTTATTTATAAATGACCCCATATCCAGATATGCATTTTTTCTGCATGTGTTTTAGCAGCTTTTTCTTTCTTTCCACCACCTGAATTGGTGCTCTTTTGCCTCATTTGTTCTAATTTCAGACACAAAAGCCAATAAAAGTGCCTCTCCCATGATTCCATCCGTCACTAGTCACATCTCAGCTGTCGCATCTGTTTCGCATAACAGTTTATGCCACAGTGACTTCTCAAATTTGAAAAATGAAGATGAAATTACCTACAAACTGGAACGTAATGGAGTACAGCGAAAAAGCCAACTGCATCAGTAGATAGCAAGGGAGCACGCAACCAACAGGGAATTAAAAAGCAACACACACCTTGTTAACAAATATTTAAAGAGCGTTCGGTGAAACACAAAAAGGTTGCGGAGCTGCTCTGCTGTGAAATGGAGGCATTTACACTGTGTTTACATTCATATTTCTTGCTCAACAGCCTTAACTAAAAGGAACAAGCACACAGTCAGAAGTAATTATTAGATATTAATTAATTTCAGTCACACGCTTTTATTGTGTTTTTATTGCTAATCTGGGTTGCATTAAGATATATTTTTTTTCAGGTAGGGAATGGTTCACACAGAAATGAAAATGATCCTATAATTTACTCACTCTCAAAGCCATCCTAGCCAACAAAATTGAGTTACATAATATATAAACTATGAATTGTACGGAAGTTGCTGGAAGCTGGAATCTTGTAAAGTTTTAAATAGAAATATTTTTTATACAAAAACCCGATGCCTATAATATTGTATAATCTTGCTTTGGTCTATCTTACTTTACCCATAATTATATTCTGCAAATGACAGCACTCGTCCAGCCTCCTAACCCTTCACCCTTGTGTATTACTCTGCCCACATACAGCAACAAGAGGACAGAGGACACTCTACAGTTTGACAAATCTCGCTGCTGTTAGACAACAATGCACTTTTGAGGCTTATTTATTTGAGAATGTAGTTGTTTAGATTGTGACTATGCAGTTTATTTATAAGGATAGTGACTATTTAAAAATATTTATAAATTTGGAGCATGGGATTCAGTGCATCGACCGCCATCAGCCTGAGCAGACTTAAGAAAGTAACATTTGACGTTCTGCCACAAGATGGTGAGAGAGACTCCATTATACTGTAAAACCTAGTTTTACTTCTGCGTCAAGTGATCGGCATGACCCACGGTGCAAGCCTAGTGCGTAGCCATGCATTTATAAATCTGAGCGCTGTTTCTGTTACTCTGCAACACACTTCCGAAATGCTAGCTGGCAGTAGGTGTTTGTTTCTCTGTGTCAAGTTTCTTCGCTGGTGTTTTGTTTTTTCTAAACGCTTCTTTAATGTACAAGTGGCTCAAATTCACTCATTTTGAGGCAGGAACCGGCGGACGTGCAACAACTTTAATCATAAGGTAAACACAAAACAACAGTCTTTATCCGGAGCTCCTTTACGGTACTCCACACTTGTAAACACCCGCTGCATCAAGTTTTCACGGCTCTAAACTCTGCCTAGACTCGTCAGCGCTAAGCCGACCAATCACAGCGCTTGCACTACGTGTACGCGTTACATTTTTTTAGAGGTGTGCGTCAACACCGAGGGGCTATGCTTCCGTGCATAGGCTGCGTCGTAGCATAAGCATGCGCTTGACGCAGAAGTATAAATCAGCCTTAAGTCCTTAGAAGAGAAAAACTGCATTTTTTCAGTGTAAATTTCAAACTACAACAGAACAAATCATTATAAATCAGGTAAGTGACATTCGATCTCTTTCTTTTGTATTTTGTATTGCTGTATTTATTCCACAAAAACTGGTAGTGTTTGCTTTGCTCTGGCTTTTTTGGGGTTTATTAATTTTGATATCCTGATTGCAACAGAGAAATACTGGGAAATCCCTGTAGACTGATGGCATTTCGTGTCGTTCAGTCTTATAATCTTAAAATGTGAGCAAAATCACCTGTTTTGTCATCACTTTAGACATCACACTAGAGAATCATTCATATACTAGCTCTAAAGAGACGTTGATAAAATAGCAACGGTATCTGCTTTTCTGACGTCAGCTGTTTTATTTTCTTTTTTTATACACACGATTATGCCATTGAACTGTTGTATAAACACATTATCACACTCATAGCATTGCGATGTGGCTGTATATCATTACTGGTGTTCAATTGCGAACTGGAGAAACTGTAAATAAACTTTTTTTTTTGAATATGTGATATGAACTGATCCCTTTATTTAGAAATCATGTAAACACTAAGTTTTCGGGTCTCTTTTGCACATTTTGTTGAATATGTTCACAGTAAAACTTTGCAAGCGCATGTGAACTTACACTAATCAACCCCAACCTTAAAGACTACTTATACTGTAATGAGAATTAGTTGGCTTGTAGTGTCAATTTTAATTAAACTCAATAAAAAGGGACCATCAAGTTTGGAATCAAGTAAAACAAAAAACATACATGTACAGTATATATAAGCAAAACCAACTTCTGATACACGGTAATGATTGGATATTTCACTTATAATTACCACAGGAATAAAACAAAAAATATCCTCAGGAAAACTTGAATCTGCTTTAAATGGCGTTACCGCAGAGCAATTACTTTACACAATCAAATATGTGTCACTGCCACTTGATGGTGGATCTGGTGAATAGGCTGTCGGCAATATTGATTTTGAAGATGCTGGAATATGAGCCAGATGCTGAATGAACTAGGGAAATTTGCTCTGACTGTGACAGTGATGGTAAAATCATCTCTTAAATCGAACCCTCCCAAAAGGTAACAGTATGTGGTTTATTTGATTATTTTGCAATTGTTGCTAAAATATCAGGAGTTTTTTTATGTTTTTGCAGCAGTCAAAGACCTATCTGAGTTACACATATTGGTCAGGGTTGCTAAAAATGTGCTTAATATGCAATAGAAAATGTTGCTGGCTATTACATTAAATGCTTATTTTACATTTTTAAAATATTACATTTTAAAATGACTTTAAAGTGGAAGGAAAGAAGTCAGTCAAGTTAAAATAATTTTTAACTGATTTCCACTTTAGTGAAAGAAATATATAAACATATACATTTTATTTATAATCTATAAATTAAATAATTTAAATCTTGGACTGAGAGGTAAGCATTCATTTTACTCCAATCCAGCTCAAAATGATTCTGTTTGATTTCTATGAAACAAGGAAGTAGACGAAATACATCAAGTGCAATTTATTTATTGAGATTATTTAAATTAGACTGCTTGGTACTTTTGACCAACCTCTGGTTGTATTTTTTTTTAATATAAGAAATGCTGATACTTAAATTAAAGGCTAATCTATTCTTCTGCATTAAGTGATCACAGTGATTCACAGCGCATGCCTTGTGCATACTGTCGCATTTCTATGTGCTAAATGTGTTGCTCAATTACACTTCTAAAACATTAGCTGGCAGATTTTATGTTTCTTTGTTTCTTCGCGAGTGTTTTTAATACTACATACAGTACAAGTAGGTAAATCTCGCTCACTTAGAGGCAGGAACCGGCAGAACAACTTTACATGCAACAATTTTAGTCATAAGGTAAACACAAAACAAAAGTCTCCATCTGGAGCTCCTCCACGGGACTCGACACTTGTAAATAGTCGCTCTATTAGGCCCACAGCCTTAGGTCTCGCCCACACTCATCGCCACTACCAAGCCAACCAATCACAGACCTTGTGTTACTTGTTGTCACTTCGTGTAGTTCTATTTTTTGAGAGTTACACATCGGTGTCAGCCGCAATGAGGGTATGCGACCATGTGAAGGCTGCGCCAGACCATACATGTGCATTTGGTGCAGAAGTACAAAGTGATCGCCATGACCTATAAGGTATGCCTTGCACGTAGCCACGCATTTACTGTACATTTTTGCATGCTGTATGTGTTGCTCTGCATTAACACTTCCGAAACGCTAGCTGGCAGTGAGGTTTTTATGTCCCTCTATGTCAAGTTTTTCTTCTGGTGTTTTGTTTTTCTGAACGCTACCTGATGTCCAAGTAGCTCAAACTTATTCAGAGAAGGGAACCGGCGTAAACACAAAACAAAACTTTCCATCTGGAGCTCCTTCACAGGACTCGACACTCGTAATAAACTGTTCAAAGGGTTCGTGCGGCTCTCTGCCCTGCCTACACTCGTCATCGCTACCAAGCTGACCAATCACATAGCTTGTGCTACATGTTGTTGCGATTTCTAGTTTAATTCTTTGAGAGGAGTGCATCGGCGACCGCGTAAAGGATGTGCCGGAGCATATGCAAGCGCTTGACGCAGAAGTATAAGTCAGCCTTTAAGCATCGCATGTAATTTTGCTACTTTTACACTTGTTATTAATTTTTTATTTTTTTTATTTATGGAAAAGGCATTAACTCTTTTTTAAATAGTTGATTTATGTGAATGTGTAGTAAAATAAAGCTTTGTTATAACGAATTTCGAACAAAGCTTTGTTTTTTAATTGTTTGTTTTTTTATTAAAGTGGAAATCAATTTAGAAAATAATATGAACTTTTCCTAATAAAAACTAAGTTGAAACATAAATAACTTATATAGTCATGTATTTATTAATCACATTATATTTTACAGTGCACATTTATAAGTTAATATAACCTCATCTGTGCTTTTAAAGAATGGCAGATACACTTAGGATGGCTTGAAAGGTGAGTGAATTATGACACAGTTTTAATTATTTTATGAAATTTTAAACTAATCCTTTCATTCAGGAATAAGATTTAAATAGCGGTCAATTTCACTAATTTGTAAAAGGGAACAATTACTTCAGCTAATTTAAACAAGATACACAAAGACAGGCAGTAATGGCTCACAAAGAAGTCTCACTTTGCCTCCCAGCGATGCGCATTTTAATATGAAACAGGTAGAGCGGCTGAGCAGAGAAGAGCTAGCCTTGAGGAGTTGCCATTTTAAAGAGGAACGTATGCTAGATGTAAACATTTATTCTGTGCAAATGCGAGGCGTCACTGGCAAAGCACTGTCTGACGTGGAGAGAGGCCTTCTGTGGATGTCTGCATTGAAATGCGGTGCCCCGTCTGCGTTGGCATAGCAACAGTCTCCGTGTTTCCCTTAATATGACGTTGTGAGCACAACTAAACCCACTCCTTTCTGTTTCTTTCCGTCTGCCTGCTTCACTCTTATACTATTCCCGCTCTGCTTTCATAGCCGTTTCACCTCTGCCTAGCGTGTTTCTTCTGGATGAAAGTGGTTCAGTTTGTGTATATAGGTCAATAAGATGGACATTAAATCGCTTACCTCATAAATTGTTAGCTGAATTCATTTAAAAGCGTGACACTACAAGTGAATAAGGTAGGAAAATAACAGATAGTTATCACCATAGTTGATTGATTACATATATAATTGCATAATTTTAGAATTTATTTGCTTTAAAATGTTATCTTTTAAATATGCAAATGTGGCATTATTTACCTAAATATGCAATTGCTTGCATACATTTCTAGCAAAAAAAAAAAAAAAAAAAAAAAAAAAAATATATATATATATATATATATATATATATATATATATATAATAAATAAATAAATACATAAATAAATACAAACATACATTGTGTTTTTGCCTGCAGTGTGTCACTTTAAATTGGTCAATGACATGGCCATAAAAATGCTTATCTCATAAATTGTTTTCTGGAAGTTGGAGATATATTTGAAATGGCAATAGGGTATCGAATTGCATGATGGAATAATAAAAAATGAGCAAATAAAAAAAAGTAATTAAATAAATAAATAATTCAAGGCAGGCAATCAAAAGAGCTTGTTTAGGTTAACGTGTTTCCATTACAGGGAATGTTTCAGCCCATAAAATGCATATTGCAAAACGTATGGGGTGATTTAATATGCATGTGTTGGTCAATGTAGGAATTTCAGCAGACACTCAGCATGGAATGTCATTTATTACATTGCCTTTAGTGATTTATAACATTCATCTAAACTGAAAAAAAGCAATTGTGGGATTTACTCCACATAATTTCTTCCTGGCATTTTGGCCTTTTTTATGTTGCTATGGCAACCAGACAACATGATGCTTACTAGCTGACAGAAATTTATAGAAGTCAGTTTCTGACACACAAAAATAAATTAAAAAAAACAATGGGAAAAACAGAATAGCTCAACATTAGATCTCAACCACCCCTCATTATTTTATTTTTAAATATTCTGAGATACTACTACAGACACTCAGCTTGAGTTATTTGTCTTAAATGTGGTGTCCATCTAAAAATAATGTTATCTTAAAATTTTTAACTGTAAATGTGGTTCTTGGTGATTAATAAAATGCAAGTCATTGCTACAGGTACTTTGACGGTCTAAAATTCAGGGGGGCTAATAATTCTGACTTCAACTGTACACACACACATATATATATATATATATATATATATATATATATATATATATATATATATATATATATATATATATATATATATATATATATAAACAAGCAACAAAAAATTAAGTTGATGTTCCAGACTAGGGTAAACACCATTTGCCGGGTTGAGGATTAAAGGTAATGATGTTGTCAATAATGTTCAATTTCTTGCACAGGCTAATCTTTTCACTCTTTTAGACCTCAATGACCTTGTTCTGCAATGTGGAAGTGCGCCCGTTTTTGTAATTGTTTTAGAACTTCCTAGTCAGCTGCCTATGGGAGAAATGACTAGGAATAATAATCGGCAGAAAATAGTCAAACTACTTGCTTTACAGATAAGTGTCATGGCTATATATAAACAATAGAATATTATTATAATAAAATATCACTTTGCAACATTAAGCAGCATAAAAAGCTGTTTTAACATAAAACAAATGAATGGAAGTGAATGAGACTGGATGTCTAGAGAGAAAAGGATTCTATTGGCTGCACCCACTCCTACGCGAACATTGAAGTCAATAGTCAAGAGCCATTTTTTTTTAACTATCGAAATGCCAGTACCTATTGACTTACATTTAATGAATCAATAAGGGCCACAGTTAAAAATCTACATCAGGGTTGGCCTGAAAGTCATTACATAAACAAAAGTGTTACATCTTAGGGTAAACTATTCCTTTAAAGACACTTTAAAATGCATAGTGTTGTTTAAAAGAAACTACTTTAGATACAAACAAGATTGGTCAAATTTCCAAATAATTGTAAGTATTTCATACAAAATTATTGGCTAGCATAAGGGCTGCAATATACAAAATATACTTGCAGCATTGATATTGCCAATGTCTGCATCCGCAATAGTCACATCGCAAAGATATGCAATGTTGAGTTGACTTTGCAGTGCAATTTTTACATTTTATATACAAAACCATAATGCATGAACTGTTTATTTCACTGTGTGACCAAAAATTATTTCCAAGTAGAACAATAAAAGAAAAACAAAATGTCAGATTTGTCCAATATCGTTTAGTATTAGGTATTTCTTAAAGCATCTCAAATTGAGATATTATCCTAAAATAAATTATCTCAAGATTGTTTTGAGATCCCATTTTGAGATATTTACAAACAATAGTGTTCTTTAAATAATAAATAATGAAGCACGCTAGATTTTTATTGATGTATTTTAGCAATTTGTGTTTGATTCAGCAGAAATATACAACAATATACAAATTATAAATAAAAATCACTCTATTGGTGAACACTTAAGCCAAATATACAGTTAAAGTCAGAATTATTAGCCCCTCCTTTGATTATTATAATTTTTTTTCTTTTTAAATTTTTTTCTAAATGATGTTTAACAGAGCAAGGAAATTTTCACAGTATGTCTGATAATATTTTTTTTCTTCTGGAGAAAGTCTTATTTGTTTTATTTCAGCTAGAATAAAAGCAGTTTTTAATTTTTTAAACAACATTTTAGGGCCAAAATTATTAGCCCCTTTAAGCAATTTTTTTTTTCAATAGTCTACAGAACAAACCATCATTTTTCAATAACTTGCCTAATTACCTAAACCTGCCTAGTAAACCTTATTAACCTAGTTAAGCCTTTAAATGTAACTTTAAGCCGTATAGAAGTGTCTTGAAAAATATCTTGTGAAATATTATTTACTAATAATATTATCTACAAAGATAAAATAAATAAGTTATTGCAAATGAGTTATTAAAACATAAAATTGGGTAAAAAAATAAACAGTGGAGGCTAATAATTCAGGGGGGCTAATAATTCTGACTTCAACTGTACATACATACATACATCCATATATATATATATATATATATATATATATATATATATATATATATATATATATATATATATATATATATATATATATATATATATATATATTATTTTTATATTTTTATTTTATATATAATATATATTTTTTTTTTAATAAATCGAATGCACAGCGGATCCAGCATCTCCTCAATTTGATAGCATGCAAAAACCTCAGTTTAAACAATCAGATAGTGTGAAAAAAATGTAATGAAATTTGTAGCACGCACTACAGGGTGTATATTTCGCATGAACTTTAACACATAAAATGAAAGTATACTTTGGGCTTTAGATTTGAAAAGAAGCAGGCGACTGTCAGAGTACCGTAAGCTACTGGTGCAAAGACGCTTTGCAAATGTTCAGTCTATAAAACTCTGAGCCATAACAGATTCTCTATCTGCTGCATATCAAACCCTGATCTCTGATTAGCTCCTGCACGCCGCTGAATAAGAAACTTGTGAATATGCGGAGAGGGGATTAGTCTGAAACTCCTGGAGGCTTTTCCTTCAGATGGAGGATTATGTCAAGGTCATTGAGGTGCAGGGAGGATTGGGCATGGCAGTGCCAGCTGTACCCTCTCGTCTGACGTCCTCTGCTCTCTCTAGCGGGGCGCTGACGGTCATGGTCATTGCGGTCAAGCCTGTTTAACGTTGCTGTAACTTGAGCGAAAGTTGCACGCAGAGGTACAGTGGCAGAGAGGGCTCAGCTTTCATTAAAATTTAATTACTAAAAAACAAATTAGGAACACATCAGCTTGACAAAATTAACACATCAGCTTTACAAAACTGCAAATAGCTCAGAATGTTTCAAGGGATCCTAAAAAGTGACAAACCTGTTAGAAACATGCTTATTTAACTACTCCTAGCTTGCTCTGATCAGGATTTGCTTCAAGCATTCAATGGAAGCCTGTGTGAAATCAACATTTACAGTGTTTATTTTCCTAGTGCACATTGCTGTTGTTTATGTGAACAATAAATCAGTGCAAAGTAACAAACTCAAAAAAAAAATAATAATAATAATGTTTTGGTAATCTTCAAAGTCTGACTGTTTGCTTCCACACTTGGAATGGTGGTCATTTTCTGTTGAGGTCAGTTTAATGACTTCAGCTCAACATTTACACAATATTTAGCTTCAGTTGGAAGTTGTTTCAACATACTGAAACAAAAGTCTCAACAACTTTCGCTTCACATGGACTTTAAGGTATGGACTCTTTGCACAGATACAGTTTTAAAGCCAACGATAAACTTCCGGTGAAAGCTTAATGTGACTATTTTTCAATTTCACAAGGTTGTTTTTACAGCATCAATGCTGTAATGTAATTACAATACATTTAGTTAAATAGACTAAAGCAGTCATTTAGTTGTTCAAGCGTAAAACGAGATGGAAGACCGTTGTAACCACTAGCTTGTCATTAGCAACAGGCTAGCGCAGAAATTCTATTGAAAATACTGGGGTAAAATAAATATTTTTAAATACATAACAGGAGGAAATTCAATTTATTGCAGTGCTTCTTGTTCGATCTGAGACCCACTTCAAATTATATATCAAACAGGCAGTGAAGGTCACTGATTTTTAAGGAAATCAGATCTTAACCGTGACAATTTGGTAATGATAGACAGTTCACTGGAAGCCCTTGGGCTGCCTGGCAGAAAATTAAGTCTGTGTGCTTGTAGCCCATTCTGTCAACAACAACAACAACTACTGCTACTACTACTACTACGAATAATAATAATAATAATAATAATAATAATAATAAAAGGGGACGCGTGGCGCAGAGGGTAGCACGATCGCCTCACAGCAAGAAGGTCGCTGGTTAGAGTCTGGCTTCGTCAACACGTTCTCACTCCCAACTCGTCACATACTGACGCTTGGTCAGGAACCCTCGGCGTCAGTTATTGACGCAAAGGGTACCCCTTTAGCGTCATATTTAGACGTGCAGGGATACCCTATAGAATCTGTGCCTGAGCCTGAGGCGTCATAGGGAGACGCTGGAGGCTCGTATAATTACCAATAGATGTCAACAAACTTTTTAAAACCTGATTTACGCCTATTTTCATAGTTTTCTTATTTTAAAAATATGTAATTTTTATTTTGTTTATGAAAAGCGTCTGTAAACGGGGTCGAAACTACTGTATGAATAAACTTCGGCCCACGTGACATCCCTTCACGGTGAGTTTAACGCCGCTCTGCTATTGGTCAAACTGCATCAGCGGTGAGTTCTCAGATGAGTTCAACTGTCAACATTAAATATTACGTTAATGCTGCATAATATATTTTTATTGGAGATTAGTTGGTGTTTATAAATATTTTATCATTTACTTTATATTTAATGAGTGAAAATATATTCGGTTGTCCAGTTTAGGGTAACTATGCCTAATAAAACTTTGATTCATTCATATTATTTATTATTTTTTTACTTTAAAAAAATATTAAATTTCAAGTACTAAGTTTAAAAATGTTTTCGGCTGATATTTTTCATTTTAAATTATTTATTAAAGTTGGGGTCATTGTATGTGGCGATCTATTTTTTTACAGTCTATGCTCGCTATCCCAAGGTTCATTGCGATCCCAAGGTTCACTGCGGTTTTCCACAAGGTAAGTAAAAAGTAAACAAATAAACACGATTTGTTGATAAAGCATGTACTGTAAACTAGCGACGTTATCTAATTACATCAAGTTCATTTATTAAAAACATATTTTTCTCACATATAACGTTGGTCATGCATTAGAACAATATATACATTTTAAGATAAGGAACAGTGTAACCAGATTGTTGTTTTCCACAATAGAATTCGT
The DNA here is from genome assembly GCF_052040795.2 of Danio rerio. Lineage (NCBI taxonomy): Eukaryota > Metazoa > Chordata > Actinopteri > Cypriniformes > Danionidae > Danio > Danio rerio. The sequence continues at coordinate 32,109,384 of NC_141041.1, forward strand.
GCAAAATCTATATATAATATGCAATATGCAACTCTAATAATACAAATGTATTCGTAATTGTTTCAATATTAAAGAACATCAAGTGTTTCCAAAGGTTTATTGTAAAAACAATTATTTTCCATGCCTTTAAAGGAAAAAGGCAGAAATTCTGCCCGTCTGAGCACATTTTATTCATTGTACAACACAAAACTAAACAAAAAAATAGCTTAATCTACCACACACACACACACACACACATATATATACAGTATATATATATATATATATATATATATATATATATATATATATATATATATATATATATATATATATATATATATACAGGTGTACATTATAAGGTGTTCACTGTTCAGATATGAATATTTTTTCTTTGCTCTTTTCAGGTTCTTTAGATTTCTTTAAAAATCCAATTTTGTTTTCTAATAAGCAAAAAGTAAAATCACTTTACCCATGTTTATATGTTAAATTGCACTTGTCTCTCTCTCTATCTCTGTTAACACATTTATATTTGTTTGATTAATTCTTGTGTCTTTCAGCCTGTTTCTGCCTATCACCATGAGTGATTCCTCAATACTCAGATTTATCATCAAGATCTCAATTATAAGCTCAAGTTTTGATGACAACTTGGTGATCTGCAGAAAGCACCACCATGTAAGGAAGGCCAAGACCACTCTGGAATCAGTCAAGGGTTAGTGAAGTTTTTCATTCCATGTATATGAAATGTCTACATTGTTTAGGCATATGTGATTGTATGAGATAAAATGCATTTATTCTTTCACTACTATTGTAATAACAGAAAGAAACGCATTAGTTTTACTATTACTATTGCTTATGACAAACATTTAAAAACTACAGCATAAGCTCACAAAATATTGTGGCCTAACTGTTTAAAACTAATTGTTCTGGGTGTTGATAGTGGCCAACCATTTTTTTTCTTTTTCAGAAAGTATTTTGTTTTGTCTGATTTTATAACACCTTATAGGCCATCAACTGTCCACATTGGGGTTTAGGAAATTAGAACTGCTTATGCTGCTTGTCTACTAGTCTTAGGATAAGTTAGAAATGTTATAAATGTACATTTTTTTGTTGTTTTTATCTGGTACAGCTCATAGGAACTCCAATCTTCCCAAATGTGAGAGGGCCTTGCTCCAGTGACTGTCAGTGTGTATTTCATTGTTTCCATTAGTCCCTGTATCTGTAGACCTAGGTGACAGTGGGCTAGAGTAAAATTTTGGTTTTATTTAAACTAAGGCATACTGATGGCCTTTTTATCTCAGATTTGGTCATGCAAGTATTAATATATCCTAAAGTATTTTTATATTCTTTCCATTGGTGGAAAAGATGTTGGTATAATTATTTTTAATGGACTGCTAAGATCTCAGCAGACATTTTTCTGAGATATTCTTGAGTGGGAGTCTGTGCAATACAAGGTGGATAGTATTTGCAAGGAAGAGCCCTTCATCTGTTCTGCTTCCACACTAGATATACTGCCAATTTAAGTAGATATGAACCATAAGCATAACCATTTCAAGAATGCACGAGGTACTTTAAACTGTATGTGTTGAAACTAAATTAACAAGAAAACAGCTCTGTGATGTTCACCTAAGAAAATTAGATTAGAAGATATAAACTGTTATGCACTTGTTCTGTACTGTTTCATTCCTTTTTCAAACAATGGCATTTTTGAAGGTTTATTTACAGCTAAGGATTAAGAATTGACAGGAAGATTTGTGGACTACATCAACTAATGACACTACCTCCAAAGAGTTGCAAAAAGCTGTCCAAAGTTTCAGCACCATCTTTAAGCCCATGATTTTAGTGTGTTTCATGCCTAATCACATGAGTTTATATCTGAGATAGATGAACTATGTGATTGTCTTAAACTGATCTACAAGTAAATGCCAAAACTTATTGGTTTACTTATTTATTTATTTGTTTGTTTGTTTGTTTGTTTGTTTGTATATGTTAACCAGGTGAAATGGAGTGAGGCATACCAGGATATGCCTGGTTTTACTTTTGGGAAGGAGGTTGAACAGTGCAATATTTCTTCTATAGGATTGGAGTGACCAGACATGCTACTGTAACTCTCATGGTCATGTGCTGGAATTAGCAGATATTCAACAATTTGGCCATCTCGCTGACCTGTTGATATCAGAAGGTAACGATATCCAGTTGAATTTGTTTTGGTTGTTCAGTAACCTATTTTAATAGTATTGTGATTTTTGATTGCTTATCACTGTAGACCGCAACAGCTCTGCAAAGCAAGTTGCAAAACAGAATCCATGAAACTGGCAGTGACTGGAAACCAGTTGGAAGACTTTGGTCTGTGATGTAGAGGAGTGGGCAGAGGGTGAGGAAATTCTTATTAATATTACATGTAGTCATGAAAAATTGTGTTACTATTACTGTCATTTTTTTTTCAGTAGCAGAAGCAAAGACAACAAAAAGAAGAAGTGATGTGGATGTCTTCGTCATATTGCATGGTATGTACACTAGACTTCTGTCAGTGTTGATTCTTTAAAAGTTGACGTATAATCCTTGTTATACAACTTTCTTTTCATAAATATATTTCAGACTCTGCTGACCCAGCAACAAAGAGGAGGGTGTTCAACATCATCCTGCTAGTCAGGATTCTTCAGGAGAAGCAGAGGATTATTGTGGCAGAGATGGTCAACCACTATAAATACCTTTCAACTCATCCTGGTTCTTTCAAAGAACTTTCCTGCTTGTTTGCTTCTGAAAAGTACTGGTATGTATTTGTATTTTTTGGCACAGACATAAGCATAAGGTTACCCAGTCCAAAGGATATTAATATATTTTTATGTTGTTGTGTTCTTCTTTTAAGATTCGACATGTGGCCTTAACGAAGAGGGGTTAAAAGGTCTATGGATCATCATTCTCAAAAAGCAACAAAATAACTGAGAAATAAACAACAATAAGATGGTGCAATCTAGAGACCTGCAAGGTACCTGCAAGTTTTGGCTGGAGCAGAGAACATACATTTTTTTTAAATAAAGCTCCAGCTGATGAGTATGACATTGACTGTGGATTTTCTTTTACTGTAATCCAGAAGAGGATGACCTTAACCCTGAATCTAAAGCATGTAATAAAATCTGTAAAAAATTAAATAAAATTGTCATCATCTATAACCAAATTGTCTTTTTTTTAAATACATAGATATGTACAGTATGTAAGCATTCCTCTAAAATCAATCAGTGTTGTAAATTAAGAGCATTATTGTATGCCTCACTGCTTACAACATATAACGATTTAAGGAACTCTATATTAAAATGAAATTATTACATTAAGTGACATTAAGAGCTTTTAAAATATTAATTTTATGATACATTTTTATGATAAATTTAATTTTTGCATATACTTGGGCAAAAAATGTACATTATTATGGTCAACTGCTCAGATACCTCCAGTCAATATGTGGCTGAGTCAGGCAACCAGACTTCTACCTCTGGAAAAATTAACCTATGATTTACATCAAAGATTTGATGGATCCATTTGGTCCTCATGGATTTTTCTAAAAAAAAAAAAAAAAATTAATCTCCTTTTATTTTTGTCCTTACTTTGAAACATTTGTATTAATTTGTTAGAATGTCTAACAAAAAAACTGCTGCACTTGTTGTGAGATAACAGTGCGACTGTTATTCTGAAAATAAAAATTAACTTTGTATAATGTTTTATTGAATGCAAGATAAAAAATAAAATATTTTCCAAGAGATGGATTGCGGCTGGAAGAGCATCTGCTGCATAAAAACATGCTGGAAAAGTTGGCGGTTCATAGCACTGTGGCGACCCCTGGTTAATAAAGGTACTAAGCCAAAAAGAAAATGAATGAATGAAAATAAAATATGTATTGAAATATGTATTTTTGGTAGACATAGAACTACACAGTAACTTATAAATACAGCACAGAACTATTTTACTTCTAGTTTAGATAATTTAAAGGTTTGCATTTTTATTTTATTGGTTATTGACTATGTATTTTTAATCATTTGGAGGTTTGAACTATTCACAGCATTTGAAAGGATATCTTTTCATCATTGTTACCTCATTTCTCAATATTTTCATGATTCTTACAATGCAGCAAATCTTACAATCATTTGATCATAAAGAAAATAATTAACAAATTAACCCACATGCAGGACAAAGACATTATGTGGAATCATTATTAAACACAAGTTCATCCATTGTCATCAAATCATACTGTTACACAAACAGTTGAAGATTTAGAAAGTAAAAATAATCAGATAAAGAGTGGTTTTTAAACAAATACATGTCTTTAAAAAGGTTTTATTTATAAACATTTACATATTTTAAAAGAGCTTTTATCCATATTTCAAATAAAGTGAAAACAATTAAATATCACATGATGACCATTAATGAAACACACTTTCAGAATTACATCCACACATATTATTCTGAACTCATAACATTTGTGATGAACATAGATCACTATTGCTAATAACTTGTAATTAAAGAGAATACTAATGTTTAGCTTATTTTTACAGCTTTTTTTTTTTTTTTTTTTTTTACCACAACTGTACATGTGACAATACAATTTCTTGTCCATGTTGAAGATAATACATCTACATAGGTTAACTGCCCTTTTACTCAAAGGGGATGAGTAGAGCCCCGTAGAAAAGGAAAAAGTATTCACATTTCAAACGAGAAATGAGTGAGAGAATATCAGCAAGACTATTACCTATGCTATGTTCAATAAATAATGTTGGATATAATAGTCTGATATATACTGATCAAGTCAATAAAAGCTGTTTAAAAAATACTCATTGTAAAATAACAAATTTATGCCTGGCTTTCATATATGTCATAAATATATGCACAATGACCTTATTCAGATAGTCTTTAGTTCATTAAAATTTGTATCTGTTCCATTTTATTACAAAAAGGCTTTAAACTACATTACCCACAATCCTTTGTCGCTGTATAGATGGGAGAGGAAAGACATGGCGCTACAAATTGTAGTTCCTTGAAAGGTGTAGTTAGGGTTAAGTTTAGGGTTACGATCTTGGTTAATCGTTAACTATTTAAAACACAGCGATAACTCATTGATAAAGGACACTGTTAGTAAAGTGGCAAAGTTAGCAAAACATAGTTAGCAACACGAAGGATCTTTTAATTTGGCTTTGAAGTTATAGTCCAATCACAACGTCGCAATCTACGTCACACTTTGTCTCTATTTGGTAATCTTCCGGCTGAAGGTTGATTATAACCTTATAATATAACTTAAATATCAAAATGTGTATTAATATTACATGTTATTTATTGTCTTATTAAAAATACAAATGTATATTTACCGTGAGATTACTTTGTGGGGGTAACCTGATGTGCAAAATGATCATAGTAAAACCAGATCATAGGCAGTATACTTAATTTGAAACCAATAATAAAATAATAAAAAAGCTTCATGTTTGAAAACATTTCAAGCATTTGCTGTAACTAAACCCTGCATCATGTAGGTATACAAATATAAATATATGTCAAACTTAAATGACAAATATAGTGCCCATTAAATAGTATAAATAGTAGTTCATTGTAAATGAGTATGCAAATAAACACAATACATTTTTAATGAAACATTTATAATTTATTTATAATGCCACAAATAAAAATAAATAATAAAAATCACACAAAAATGCAAAAATATATATTTTAACCAAAAATATATATTTTATAAGTTTTTAATGCAATAATATATTACCATACATATATAAATGAATAAAAACAATTATAATTGAAGGAAATGTATATTTTGTATTATTATTATTATATTTATTTTGTGATATTTATTCATGTCATACATCTGGTATGTCAAGCTCAAGTAAAACTGCACTGCAAAAAATCTTTTCAAATGATGCCTTTGGAAATGCCATCATAATAAACAGCTTTCACAACAACAAGAAGTCAAGTTCATGACGAATGCAAATTATGTTTATAATAACAACTTTCTGAACTTAAACATCAAAAGTAGAATAAGTTCAAAACATATTCAAGTATTTACTGAAGAATAGCAAAAACTATTTTTACAAAACACTGAGAACCAAAGTGTGCTTGGTGAGTCCAGGTGTTTATGCTGACTAGACTGTCATATTGCAATCCGGTTAGCATGAGGAGACTTGGGCGTAAAGTGTCAGGAATTCCTGGAGGGCTCCCATGTGTTATTCCAGGTTTTGCCACTGTAAAGTATTAGAAGTGCACAACATCATTACTGAACAAAGAATGAGTGTTAGGTTTCATTTAGAAAGTTCAGTGATATTTATTTATATATGTAAAGTGTCATTAAACCTTGCACTCTTGAATTAACTGTAAAATAGGTTAAACATTTCCAGCATGTTTCCATGTATTCCAAGCAGATCTGTCAGTTCTACAAACTCAGAGATCAGGATAGTAACTGCACTTCTCATTATGAACACCATTATCCTTCTCATACATTTTTATCACCACTGATGTCCACTGTTGTAGTTTTCATTGAAGGGAATGCTGACACAAATTCCAGTATGATTTTTTAAATAGCAGAATATGGGTATTATTGGGCCAAAACCTTAAAAAATATAAGATGCAAGATTTGAATCTTGATGAACATATTGTTAATTCACGTCTTGCAATTTAAAACACATCTCATGTTTGACTCATCAATTATATGAAAACTACAACAGCATACTGTGCTCCACCCTAAAAATATTTCTAAATTATAACAAGCTTATTGCTTTACATGGCTAAACATTTATTTTATGCCTGCATGATTCACTGCTATTACTGTAACCCATTACACTCTTAACCCAAACTAGTTGACTTTATTAGAAAACTGCATCGAAACATGTTGCCTTAAATCCTTTGTTTTTACACAAGGTGAAACTAAACAGCCCACTTTAAATTAACCTAGAACCTTTACAATCTTCTTGAACTTACAGTAATATTTTAATTCAAGTATGGCTGTTAAGTTGTACCCTGTATAAAATGTAAGGGGTTTAAGGCACTGGGTTTCTATACAATTTTCTAGTAAAGTCAACTAGATTGGGTTAAAGGAATAGTTCACTATTTACTCTCCTTTAAGTGGTTGTAAACCTTTTTTAAAAACTTCCAAGTTACTTTGTGTTGAACATGAAGGAAGTTTTTTGATGAAAGCTGGAAAGCTAAAAACATTGACATACATAGTAGGAAAAAACAAATACTATGGAAGTTAATGTTTGCAGGTTTTCATCTTTCTTTAAAATATAATTTTTTTGTGTTTAACTGAAGTAAGCAACTCAGACATATTTGGAACAAGTGAAGGATGAGTCAATAATGACAGAATTTTCATTTTTGGGTGAATCTCTTTAAGAGTATACTGAAAGAAATGTCCTACTCAATGAAGCTAACTTCAGCTGCATGTGTAGCCCCATGAGTACTTATCTAGAAATCAAAACAATGATCACGTCAGTCCCATTTTAGGCCCTTTATATCATATTGGCCACAGAATGGACTACTTAGTGTTGCAATAAAATAAAAAAATTAATAAAACTATGACATACCACACAATACAAGACAAACAGTGAATTTTCAGCTCTGCCTTTGCTGTACACAAGATGAGGTTCCAGCTTCAACACTGATCTGAGTGGGGTAGTTGTGCAGCTCTGTGAGGTTGTGACTGTTTAGCTGCAGTGCTGTGAAGAGTTCTTTATTAAAAGAAAGTACATTCTTTTAAAATCTGTACATAATAACAAAGAAAATACAATGATTTTAAATAATGATTAATTCTGAACAAAAACATTACCCTTAGTCAAGATGAATTCATATGTCAAAAGTTTCTGCATCTGAAATGAATAAAAACAGATGTGACATTAGTTAAACCCACTAAACTACTAGATACATCAGTACTGCATTAAGCAGTTGTAAAGTAATGTAAGTGTAGTCCAAAATGAGCCTTAATCTGTTTAAGATAATGATTTAAAAAAACGTTGCTTGTGTTAAAAACAATCCAGCCACTTGTAATACAAATGATCAATGGTAAATTTCTGAGAAGGTGCAAGGTAATCCTTGAATTTTACCATTACCATCCTGACTGACATAATATTTGAAAAGAAGACAGCTTGTTGTGCCTCTTTACCACAATTTAGAGATGATAGATTCTTTCTTTTATTAAATAAATTGGTAAAGGCCAAATTGTACTGGTAATAGTGTATGATATTCATTGTGTGACATACATCAGCTTAAGTTATACTTGAGCTTTTGTTATGCTATATATATATATATATATATATATATATATATATATATATATATATATGTATATATATATATATATATATATATATATATATATATATATATATATATATATATATATATGTATATATGTATATATATATATGTATATATATACATATATATATATATATACATATATATATATATATATATATATATATATATATATATATATATATATATATATATATATATATATACATATATATATATATATATATGTGTGTGTGTGTGTGTGTGTGTGTGTGTGTGTGTGTTTTAAGGCATGGAAAATAATTGTTTTTACAATAAACCTTTGGAAACACTTGATGTTCTTTAATATTGAAACAATTACGAATACATTTGTATTATTAGAGTTGCATATTGCATATTATATATAGATTTTGCACGAATTCTATTGTGGAAAACAACAATCTGGTTACACTGTTCCTTATCTTAAAATGTATATATTGTTCTAATGCATGACCAACGTTATATGTGAGAAAAATATGTTTTTAATAAATGAACTTGATGTAATTAGATAACGTCGCTAGTTTACAGTACATGCTTTATCAACAAATCGTGTTTATTTGTTTACTTTTTACTTACCTTGTGGAAAACCGCAGTGAACCTTGGGATCGCAATGAACCTTGGGATAGCGAGCATAGACTGTAAAAAATAGATCGCCACATACAATGACCCCAACTTTAATAAATAATTTAAAATAAAAAATATCAGCCGAAAACATTTTTAAACTTAGTACTTGAAATTTAATATTTTTTTAAAGTAAAAAAATAATAAATAATATGAATGAATCAAAGTTTTATTAGGCATAGTTACCCTAAACTGGACAACCGAATATATTTTCACTCATTAAATATAAAGTAAATGATAACATATTTATAAACACCAACTAATCTCCAATAAAAATATATTATGCAGCATTAACGTAATATTTAATGTTGACAGTTGAACTCATCTGAGAACTCACCGCTGATGCAGTTTGACCAATAGCAGAGCGGCGTTAAACTCACCGTGAAGGGATGTCACGTGGGCCGAAGTTTATTCATACAGTAGTTTCGACCCCGTTTACAGACGCTTTTCATGAACAAAATAAAAATTACATATTTTTAAAGTAAGAAAACTAAGATTATAGGCGTAAATCAGGTTTTAAAAATTGCGTTGACATCTATTGGTAATTATACGAGCCTCCAGCGTCTCCATATGACGCCTCAGGCTCAGGCACAGATTCTATAGGGAATCCCTGCACGTCTAAATATGACGCTAAAGGGGTACCCTGTGCGTCAATAACTGACGCCGAGGGTTCCTGACCAAGCGTCAGTATGTGACGAGTTGGGAGTGAGAATGTGTTGGCTTCGTCTAGAGCCTATGGGTGTTTCCTAGTGTTGGGTTGCAGTTGGAAGGGCATCAGCTGCGTAAAACATATGCTGGATAAGTTGTCAATTCATTCCGCTGTGTCGACCCCTGATGAATAAAAGGACTAAGCTGAAAATAAAATGAATGAATGAATAATAGTTTGTCATGTACAGTTGTACTAAGATTAACTTCAGTACCATAACATGTAATTTCTCAACTAATTGCGTAATTTGATTGGGCTAATCATTTACAATTAAAGTAGAATGATAAAACAAACAAACAAACAAATTAGCTTTTTAATTCTCTAAAAACACCACTGACCAGTAGCAACGGAACAATAACGCAAATTCCTCACTTTTTAGGATCCCCTTGAACATTTAGGCTGAGGTCTACGCTACTGTAATTGCAGCACATTTCTGTCGTTTTGTGAGGATTTGCAATGTGTTTCTGTTTTTGCAGTGCACTTCTGTATTTGGTTGTGTTGTAATTATTTGCAGTGCATTTCTACAGAATATTTGCAGCACATTTTTGTATCTGTGACTCTGGACTACAAAGTTGCACGGTTATATGAACTCATACTATGGCTTAAAACTATTGTTTTTCCCTTTATGCCAAAAATAATTTAAATATTAAGTAAAGATCATGTTCGATAAAGATATTTTGTAAATATCCTATTGTAAAAATCTCAAAACACAATCTATACAGTTCTACACATTTTAATATTAACATTACTCTACCGAGGCTGTCATTAAGACCATTTTATAAAATTTAGTAAATTCAATAACTTTGTAAAAATAAAACCCACATATCTATAAAATCTGGACATTTGCTAAATATGTGTATATTTCTTTTTAACATTAATTAACAAAACACAAAAGAGCTATGAATATTTCTATCTTTAATTACCATAGCAGTCAGAATTACTGCATGCATTTCAGTAGCTATCTTTCCATCTAAAGATGCTAATTAAATGTATGCGCAAAACTGGATTATCTAATAAAAGCTGTGAATAAAGCAGCATTTCCAACCAACCAGTCAAAGAGAACCAAACTTGTCACTTCCTGATTAACTGGTGCCAAATGTCAACAGTAAAGACTGAATTTGCTACAGTAGAAGAAGCTGAGTGAATCTTTTCCTTATTTAATAAATTACTTGCACCTCAGAAGACAATGCTGACAGGTAATGAACGCGTGGTGGCATTTGAAGGCATCAGACGTGGAGCACAGACATTCTTGACAGAACTGGAGGTGAATGATAATATAATAACACTAATACTGAAATGGTTAAGGCATTTTAGAATGACCAAAACAACATTTCAGATGTTTTACAATGTGCTCAGCCTGCTGATTTTTCCATTAACAAGCATTTTTACTTTCACGTGATCTCTTATAACAAAAGCACATGACCTTTTTTAATGTGCATGCTAGAATTTGTTTGGTAAAAGTGTTTCCATCAAAAGTTTATCCTACTCAGTTATGCGCAAATGATTTTTTTATTATGTGCATTTTCAAAAGTTATGCACATCTTGGCGTATCCATAATCTTTTTTTTTTTTGTTGTTTTTTGCATATGCAAAATGGGCATAAAAATAGTTAGAAGGAAACATACAGTAGCTATTGTCTATTACTTTTCCCTGTGACTTTGAATATGCATGCCTCTGTTGCCTAGCAACTTCCTACTAACTAAATCATAACTTTACTTCAGACATGTATTTCAAACTAATATTTTCAGTGGCATGATAAAAACCTTGTACTCCTGCTTGTGAAAGTAAAAAAGTAAGACAAAGACTTTCACCACGATCTAGTAACTCTAGTAACACATTTATAGGCTGTATTACCAACAATATTGTATTTTTTAAGGTAATGACTTAAACTATCAGTAAAAACTTTAAATGTAAATATGATGTGACAATATGGTGTCTTATAAGAGAACAGTCAGAATGTCAAATGTTCCAGTGTTAAAAGGTGATTTTTGAACCCTTTTTAAACAGGTTTGGATAATATTTGGCAGAGAAACCACTAACAAACCATACATTCATTGAGAACTTATTTATTTAGCTGTCATGACACTTTTGGGTCCAGGGTCACATTTTTTGTGTGTTGTGGAGATTTGCAGTGTGCGTTTTCTTAATTTATTAATTTTTTTTTTAAGTTGCAACACTGAGCTCTCTCAACCACCATACAGAAGACTTGAGCTTTGGATTAAATTCTGACACTCGAGACTAGAAGTGATGCCGAAGTGAGCAGTTGTGACATAAGAGCTTTTTCCTCTAAGGATGGCAGAGCTATGATAAGGCTGTAAGCATCCTGAAGTTGGCGGTATGCATGAGAGAACAGATCGACATCCCAAAACATGTTGTCTGCGTGCACATCGCTGCTTCATATGACCTCAAAGTAAAACAAAACAAACAGAAAAGTATAATCGGCATCCCGCAGGGATCTGGAGATTGGTTGTAAACCCTGGCTAAAAGTAATTCTGGGTTTCCTTCAGTTTTTCAGTGCTCAAGCTTCATTCACCCTGGGCCAGTAATTAATCCAGTGTAGTCAGGTTGCAAAATTTCACACTTCACATTTGTAAACACTCTTATTTGTGTATTAATGCTCGTATTTGCATATATGTTGCATATTTATAAAGCTAATAACACTGACTGAACGAAAATAGCTTGTATAGCTTGTTAAGGCTCATTTAAAAAATGTAAAAACGCGTAAACATGCTGAAACTAAACAACAAATCTGTGACTGCATACTGTAAAGTGAACCTATTGGACAAGTTTATCAGGACGGGTTCATGTAGCATTATTAATGAACTTTTATTAATCTGGGAACTGGATAATCCATATCTGTCAGTGTGTCATTGTTCATTCTTCAATGTTTATTCATACAATACATTAACAAATATGTGTATGTTATTTTGTTATATCTTGTTATAATTTGTTCATTCGTTAACAGGAATAATTCTAAATTTGTTTGTGCAAAAATAATTATCCTACAGTTTAAGAAAAAAACAATGCAACCAAAATGATTAAAATATGCATAGTTGATGCTCAAGAGACATTTGTTGTTATTATTAGTGTGTAATACAATCTAACCCCGCACATTGCATGCATGTAACCATGTTTATATGTAATACTTCAGCATAATTTACTGATTAATTCCATCATTTTAAGTAGGCTTTGCATGAATCAATTCTGTAGCTTATGTTTTTTGTATTAATAATTGCATTTTTGTATTAATATGGTTAATATATTTTTTATATAAATATTTAATAATTAATTTCTGTCACATTATTGAAATATAACATATTTGATATTATATTAATATTATTATAATACATACACTCACCGGCCACTTTACTATCGTCTCAGACTGTTTTCTTCGACATGACAGTGAGTTCAATGTACTCAAATGGCCTCCACAGTCAACAGATCTCAATAGTGCACCTTTGGGATGTGGTGGAACTGGAGATTCACATTATGGATATGCAGCAGAAAAAATCTATGATAATATCATGTCAATATGGACCGAAACCTCTGAGGAATATTTCCAATACCTTGTTGAATCTATGCCATGAAGCATTAAGGCATTTCTGAAGGCAAATGGGGATCCAACCCAGTACTAGTAAGGTGTACCAGCTAAAATGGCCAGTGAGTGTTCATATGCATGAATTTAGTTTAATTTAATGCTTAAAATGCCTATAATGTATTCAGTGCTTAATTTTATTAAACTCTGCATGCTTCCAAACTGCACAAACTGTCATTTTTGACTAGACTAACACCAAACATTAAAATTAATACATATACCAGATCTGATGGGACTCCTAAATCGAGCTGTTTAGATGTCACACTATATTCCAAAGAAGCCTGACAGGGAAAAAGCAAAGTGGTTGCGAGTTGACTTGAATGAGTGTCATCTTTGTTTTCATGCGTTCTGCACTGGAAACAAAGTGCTGACACTGTGTGAAAGCTCTAATCCAATAAAGACACAAGCACTTGCTTTATATGGCACATCCCTGTCCAATTCTTGCCATTTGATGTTCGCGCAGCCCTAGCACTCCAGCACTTCACAATAGAAACGGACGATGATTAAAAGTCTAGGCTAAAAAGCTCATGTCGTAAAAGACAGCCTCTGTCATCCACCAGCGTCAGTGTGGTTTTTAAGATAACCTTCTTCTGTTGAGAACGAACACAATGCGGACACCGCCAATGATCACAGGCCTTCAGTAGCATCAGTGAATGTACATTTTAAAAGGAACACACCACTTTCTTTGGATATAGCCTCATTTTACAAGTCCCTCTAGAATTAAATGGTTGAGTTTTACCACTTTTTAATCCATTCAGATGATCTCTGGGTTTGGCAGGAGCACTTTTAGCTTAGCTTAGCATAAATCATTAAATCAGATTAGACCATTAGCATCTACTGCGCATAAATTTTTAATTATTTTTAATCATTTTCTTATTTAAAACTTGACTATTTTGTAGCTACACTGTGTACTAAAACTGACAGAAAATGAAACGTTGCTATTTTCTAGGTAAATATGGCTAGGGACTATCCTCTCATTCTGGCGTAATAATTCAGGGACTTTGCTGCTATACCATGGCTGCAGCAGACACATTTATATTACACAGTGTTGTTACTTAGTTACTATTTTCAGGGGCTGTAAAAATATCACTGCGCCTGCTGTAGCCATGGTAGTTCCTTGATTATTACACCAAAATGAGAGTATAGTTCCCTCCCATATCAACCTGGAAAATAGCTTTTCATTTTCTTTTCATGTTCTTAGTACACAAAGTTATCATAAACAGGGTTCATACACATCTTTACTAGTAAAATTGCATGACTTTTCCAAGACTTTTTCAGAACTTTCAAGCACATTTTTTACAATGTAATGTTTTATGTAATGTCTACATAAACATGTTAAGTAATAAGAAAAACAATGACGTAAAAATTTATTAAAGCATGTCATAGAACATGCAACTATCTATTTTGTTAATTTTTTTTATATCTATGTAAAATAGATTTTGAAAATGCTTACACAGCACTAACAATGTGAGAGCAAGTTTTTGGCCAAGGACAGAAAAGAAGTAAAGACAACTAACCTATATTCAAGTTAGAGTTATAATCATCTTCTCAGCATTGATATTGCAATGTGTGCATACGCAATAGTCATTTCGCAGGATATGCAATGTTGGGATTAAAGTTTAATATAGTTTAATTTTTAAAGAGATAGTTCACCCAAAAATTACTTACCATTTTCACTACACCCTTCACTTGTTTCAAACATTTATGAGGTTTCTTTTTTTTTTAAATAAACACAAAACTAATATAATTTAAAAACTTGAAACAAGTGAAGTGTGAGTAAATAGTAAGTACATTTTAATCCTTGAGTAAACTGTCCCTTTAAAGCCTGTGACTGTGTGAACATTTCAATATATTTAAAGTTTTAAAACATCCGGCCACAAGAAATTTTTTGTAACTTCAATCAATATTAAATAATATCCAATGAAGACTATGTAGTGTTAATTATTCAATATCTGAATAGTGAATACCTGAACACTATCTGAACACTATTATTCATGTTTCTCTTTACTATATTTTATTTATCTATGTTCGTAATTTATGTGAAGTTTATTCATAAACTAATTTCGAGAGGATTACGTGCTTATGATTTATCACGGCCGGTCCCGTATTTGCTAATTACGTATTTGCTTATCATCTTCCATTCATATGAGCCCTAAGCTACTATGAATAACCACAGTTTTCAGTTCATTTTATCTTCGTTTGGAAGAATCACCCCTTCCCTATTCTCCTCCAGTGGTTAGCACTGTGAGCCCCATAGCAAGAACACTGCCGGCCCTGGTCCCATAGGGCCGGTGGGTGTTTCTGTGAGAAGTTTTTATGTTCTCCCCGTGTCCGCGTGGGTTTTCCCCAGGTTCTCCGGTTTCCTCCCACCATCCAAAGACATTCAACACGTATAACAATCAAGCATTTGTCTAACCCCTCGTGTTCCCTTAGCTACCGCAGTCGGGGAGTTTTGAGATCCACCAAACTCAGGCTCCCCTCTAGTTCTGCCAACGGGAGGAAGCCCCGGGCTCGAGGATCCCTTGAGCTCGGGGCTCTCTCCCAGGACAGCATGCCAAACAAGGTTTTATAAATCATCAGCTAAGTGTGAACTCTTGAATTGTTATACATCATTCGAGATTCCTTCCCCTACAAAATCCTCCCAATCAATCCAAATAAACTTGCATTTCATCCAATGAAATTGTATTCACATCGCAATATATATTACAGAAACACAAAATATGGTAATGTCGGATTTTTCCAATATCGCGCATGCCCTAATTCATGTATACAGATATTTGTTAAACTAATTTCCATGACTTTTTCAAAACTTTGTTGGTTTTTCTGTTTTTCCAAAACTTTTCCAGGCCTGGAAATTGCCATGTCAAAATTCCATGACTATTCCAGGTTTTCCATGACCATATGAACCCTGTACAAAAATGTCAAGCTTTAAATAAGAAAAAATAAATAAATAAATATATATATATATATATATATATATATATATATATATATATATATATATATATATATATATATATATATATATATATATATATATATATATATATTTTTTTTTTTTTTTTTTGTTCTTTTGAGCAAGATGCTAATGGTCTAATCCAATTCAATGAATTATGCTAAGCTATGCTAAAAATGCTCCTGCCAATCTGGAAATCTGCTAAATAGGTTTCAAATTTGTAAAACTCAATTATTTAACTCTAGGGCACTTGAATCAAATGAGCTTATTTTCAAAAAAATGAGCCCCAATTTAACCACAGCAGACCTTATCGCAATACACTGTGCCTTTTTTGTGGAATTTTCCTTCTTGCAATTTTAATTTTCAGTCTGCAGACGGCAAGAATTTCTTCAGCGTTACTCCTAACAGTGTTTTAACATCTCCTGAATAATGCAGTACATCATCATTTTCGAGCCCAGACACCACATCAGCTGCGAGGCACGATATAATACATTTTAAATAACCAAGGCATCATGGATCTCCCCGATCTATGGGACATTTTTCATCACTAGCTTTTGAAAATCAAGACTGAGTTGATGAATTTTCCGCAGGCCTCAGACGTAACCCATCAATCCACATAAAATATCGAGGTCCTTGGAGCTAAAACAAAAGAACGGACATCACAAACCGTGGCGTTTACGTTTTATCAGGTGTTGGGGGGAGGGAAAAAAAGCATAATATATACTTGGGATCTTCTCCAGCATTCAAACTTGTGAGTTGTGAAGTGTCAAGCCTTGCAGGATTCATCTCCTACGCTTCTAACTGCGAGGTTCAATTTATCTTCCCCATGAGCTGTGTATGGCAGAGCGGTTTTGCATGACCACTGCCAGCTGCCTTAATCCTAGCCTGGGTTGCACTTTTACGCCGTCTAATTCAGCAGATCTAATTCAGAGATCATTTAAAAAGCTGCAAGGCTGGAGCCCCAGCAAAAGTGGAATCCTGCACAACATAAACGCTCCAACCGTTGAGCGTTTACTCTTGCACACAACTCAAATACATCATGAAACAGGCCTTGCTGAGTGACTTTAGTCCACTCGAGTCGGTCAGCAGAACTGCAGTACAAACTGACAATGCACCACCATCAGCTCTAGCAATTCAGATCTGAAAAGATAAAAACATCAGTCTTACCTCCCAAAACTTGTTGGAGAACTGCAGCAGGAGTATTGGGAAAGAGAGAGAGGGAAAAAAAAAGAGAAAAAAAAATCAACGCATGTACATGTAATATGTCATTTGTCATTCACTGTTAATGAGCAGAATACAAATGCCAGTGCTAAAGATAGTATTTATGTATAAATAATTGCTGGGTGAGTATGAAAATATCATGAGGTTTTTGATTATGGCTCATGTTTAAGCAAATCTATCTTGTTTGAATGTCAAAACCCTACAATCAATTAAACCAGATGTTTTGCAGCAAAAAAATAAATAAATAAATAAATAAATGCAAAGCACTATAAATATACATTCAAAGGTGACCTATTGTGCGCCTTTTTACAAGATGTAAAATAAGATTCTGATGTCCTTACAGTGTGTATGTGAAGTTTCAGCTCAAAATACCACACATTTACTTTTCTTTATTTTAACTTGTTCTTTTTAAAGCTGTCCCTTTTAGGCGTTAATCTAAATTTTGCTGTTTTGGTGGCTGTCACTTTAAATTCAAATGAGATTGCGCTCCCAGCCTTCTTTTCAAAAGAAAGTGGAGCTAAAAACGCTTCAGCTTAGTCCCCTTATTAATCGAGGGGAATGAACCTTCAACTTATTGAGTATATGTATTTACACAGCGAATGCCCTTCCAGCTGCAATCCAGCACTGGAAAACACCCATACACTCTTGCAATCACACCCACACATACACTATGGCCAATTTAGCTTATTCAGTTCCACGCGTATGCCCTTCCAGCTGCAACCCAGTACTGGTAAACATCTATACATACTCAATCACACACATACTGTACTCTATGGCCAATTTAGTTTATCCAATTCACTGTGGGGGTAACTGGAGCACCCGGAGAAAACCCACATAAACATAGGGAGAACATCCAAACTGCACACAGAAATGCCAACTGACCCAACCGAGGCTTGAACCAGTGACCTTTTTGCTGTGAAGAGACAGTGCTACCCACTGCACCAGCATGTTGCTTAGCAGCAGATTCAAAACTTTAATTTCAATTTTCTTTTGATAAACACACAGAGAATGTTTTTAAAAAGGCTCAGCAGTGGTTGAGTTTGTTGAGAAAACTCAGAAATTTTAAAATTGAGAAGAACATTTTGATTGTCGTATGTAAATCACTTACTGAATCTGTCCTTACTTTTAATACTATAGCCTGATTTAACCCCCTCTCTGTTCAAAGAAAAAACAATCTTTTAAAATTAGTAAATGTAGTGAATGACTACCTTTCACTGATTTATTTACTGTATGGCAGCAAAAAAGAAAAAAAGAAGAAAAAAAAACTCCACTATTGTGGAAGACTCTTCCCATGCTTCATGCCCAGAGCCAGGGGGTTTGGGTGGTTTGGAAGACCCACCCCTCACTGACAAAGGTCCAGAATTTGTCCCATACATGAGCTCCGAGCTCCTTTTTGTCCAGTTTTGACTGCAATGCCATCATAGTGAAACTAATTATAATAATAATAATTATTATTATTATTATTATTAGTAGTAGTAGTAGTAGTATTATTTTATACATTAATTTTCTCGTTGGCTTAGTCCCTTTATTTATCCAGGGTCGCCACAGCGGACAATTTAGCCTACCCAATTCACCTGTACCACATGTCTTTTGGACTGTGGGGGACACTAGGGCACCCGGAGGAAACCCACGCGAACGCAGGGAGAACATGCAAACTCCACACAGGAACGCCAACTGAAACAGCGACCCAGCGACCTTCTTGCTGTAAGGCAACATCACTACCTACTGCACCACTGCTTCGACAATTATTATTATTATTATTATTATTATTATTATTATTATTATTATTATTATTATTATGTTTTTTTATTCAAATGGCCAAATTATGAATGAAAAAAGTTGAATGTGCTGGCCAGTTTGTTATTTTTAATTTAAAACTTTTTCTAAGGATAAATGATTTAATAAATTTATATTTTAAAAACAAATATTTGTCATATTTCTTTATTCTAAATATATAGGATATATTTTAGGTACATCAAAAAGTGTGGTTTTGATGACCATCCAAATTCAGCTAAAACAGTGCTTAAAATGTCCCCTAATTTCAGTATTTAAATCTATAATTAAATATGTTAACTGCAAAAAGGTAGACTTTAAGGAAAAAGAACCATCCCTTTCACCAGGCTGGCTACAAGCCAGTCCTTTATAAGGTTGCTTTAAGTTACTTTTATATGGCAGACAGTACAAAGTCCCTTTAGTAAAACAGGCTAAATATAAAAAGACATTTATTCCCGATGCCATTGTTTGTTTGTTTTTTTGTTTTTTTTTATAGGTTCTTAAAATAATTGTGTAAGTGTATTTGGGTTGTGCTTTTGTGTGTGAGCCTCTGTCTAAAGACAGTTTTCTAACACCAGTGGGATAGATATTAAAGTTTATTGAATTAATGGTGTATGGCTGCTTCTCACTCAGGGCTGTTTATGCTAATGAGGAAGAGATTGTTACTAATGGGTGCGGCTTTTCCCCTCTGATGACAAGTACAAAGAAAGAATGTCAATCAAAGTGATTCAACAGACTCTCTTTATAAATTTTGATTTTAAAAAAATATATTTATTTATGTTTCACCATTAGAGGCTGGCTACATTCACACTTTTGCCTCACAACTGTGTTCAAACCCCTTATGGAAAGTAATTTTTGCATAGCAGGTCCCCTTTAATATAAGTTGCTTGATAATCCTACATGAATATTCAGGTGTCGGAGCAAAGCATAAAGTGAATACAAGGCAAAAACCCTATGCATCAGTAAGAAAAAGCATATTAAGTAACTCTGAGGGTAAATGTCTCTTTTTAAAGTGGTTAAAGTATTACTCAAAAGCGTACAGGAGATCTTCGAGGGCATGCGAACTAAAATACCAGCACTTGAGCGTACAGTAAGTACTTGCGGATGTTGTTGGCAGAAACTTTAAAAAGCTCATAATTGCATCGTTGGAAGCTCACTGTAGATTTGAGTATGACTAAAACAGGATAAAAATTCACGCACCACTTGTTTGAGTCATAAATCAACTCAAATGTTATTGTCATCACTGCAGATGACTGTTTATAGTAGATGTCTAGATGATTAGACTCATGGGAGCGAAGACGCATGTTGCTTGTGTTGTTTTCAGAGATACAGAGATTACATCTATAAATGGGAGTTTCTTCAACTTCAGGAACTTTTATTTCCCAGGGGTTGACTTTTATTAACACTAACAGATTTCAACCTTTTTTTTCTTTCTTTCTTATATGAAGGTCATTATTAAACTGTCTCCAAAACAACTCTGCCTCCAAAGATACCTATTCCTACAGAATAGTAGGTCAAATACTGTTTATGTAGTGTTTAAAGCATCCTGGTGACCTACATTACTATGATAAGACTATTAGATCAATGGTAGATAGTTAGTGTAAGTCATTATATATATATATATATATATATATATATATATATATATATATATATATATATATATATATATATATATATATATATATATATATATATATATATATATGGTATATTGTCCTATATATTTACACAATTACTTTTTTTCTACTACATGTACTTTTTATGTAATTGTACATAATTATTATAATTGATTAAAATCACTGGGGTTTTTTTATAGAGCAAAGATCACAAATCACAATGAGATCATATTTAATCCCACAATGCATTTCGAAAGCATAGATTAATGGTAAAACAACTGTGACTCATTGGGAAATTATTTAACAGATGCTTTTAAACTGCATGGCAGATTTCATTCGTACTACATACAGTATTCTTATTTTTAACTTATACAGCATGTGATTTCAAGCATACCTCATGGTTGTCTATCAAAATCCATTTTAATCTATATTTTTGTAAAATGTATGATGAACAATTCATTCATTCATTTTCCTTTGGTATAGTCCCTTTACTTATCAGCTGTCGCCAATGCAGAATAAACTGCCAACTGATCCATAGCATATGTTTTATGCAGCAGAAGGCTTTCCAGCTGCAACCCAGCACTGGGAAATTATCAACAATGTTCATCCTGAAATCTTAAAGTGATGGTTTACTCAGAAATTAATATTCTGTCATCATTTACAATATTCATCTGTTAATAGCTCCAAACCTGTTTGACTTTTTCTTTGGTTGAAGATAAAATATTTATTTTCATTGAATCTAGACACGTAGCTTTTAGTGCTAGTTCTACCAGGAAGACATAATATCACGTCACTCATCAAGTCAAGTGGAGCTTTACTGTCATTCCGTTACATGTGTGGACATACAGAGGAACGAAATGTTATGTCTCGCAAGACAACGATGCTACATAAATTAATCATAAACACAAACACAATACTGGACATACAGCAAAAGCTATTTTAAAAAACCGATGCATAACTAACATATACTATAAAGTGCTTAACTATACACATGAGACAGGCTCAATCAGTTCCAACCAATAGCCACGAGACTCAAGAAATATATAAGTCTATTCATTTGGTTGCAGATTCAAGTGGACATTCACTCACCATCCTCCCCACCACCACCAGGTCAGCCTTGTCCAGTGGGGTAAGCTTCGCCCCTGCCTTCGTCCTCAGAAGCCATAGCTGGATCTAAAAACTGCTACAGCTACAGACTTCAATTCAGGGCCTTCACCAAAAAAATTCCAATGTTTTGTAAAATCATATTTTTTATCAAACTTTACTCATCAAATAAATGCAATTCGATATCATATTCATCGCCCTGGTCTTTCTGGTAGAACCACTGACCATTGACTCCATAGTATTGTTTTGTCCAACCATGGAATTCAATGGTTACAGGTATAGAAATGTCCAGATCTAATCACGTGAGTAGAAATCGGGCCCGATCACGCAGTTTTAGACTCAATCGGAATCGGATGTTACCTCCCGATCAGGACTCAAATATCCCGGATGGGGGAGGAGGACGGTTGAGGAGGGGGATTGGTAAAATGACTTGCCGGATCAAATTTCAGAGGTGCCGGATATGGCGTGTTCTGGCACAAATTAAGCCCTGGTTGTACGGTGACACAGACTTGGACCTCTTTCTTGACCTCACACAGAAATAGCAACACATGCAGCATGACATCATTTTGTTGCAGAGACGCTATTGATTAAATGTCAGCAAAGTAGAACATGGAAGCAGCTTAAAGCGGAGTATGTCTGCAGTCTGGAGGTATTATAAAGTTGATGACGACAACATAGGCATAGCAAACTGTGAGATATGTAAACTTAGGATTGCCTTCTGGGTATTTTAAGTTGAGGTGCTATTTGTTTTTATATTAGATTTTTTTTTTTTTGTATTCACTGTTGCACAAAAGACTAAAAGTGAAGAATATATGTTATTTATTACTTGATTGTTTAAGCTACCTCACAGAAATGCTCTGTTTGTAAACAGAGTTGTTGTTGAACGTTAAAATAAGGTGAATTAAATAAAAAAAATAAGGAACATCATTAATCTGTTTCTTCGCTCTTCTTTATTCTTTTTTTATGTAATATAGAAGTACCGGTTCAGATTTTCAAATACTCAAAATAAAAATATAAAAATCTGATTGGGACATTCCTAGTGACAGGTTTTCAGCTTTCTGAAAAAAGTGTTCAACAAGAAGAAATAAACACAAATATTTGGAACAACTTTAGGTTGAGTAAATAGTAACATTTTCATGTTGGAGTGAATTATCTATTAAAAATATGCAAATCTGATTTTATGAGTATGACAAAAATATATATTTCTAAGTGTATAAATATGACAATCTGAACAAAGGGTGAAAATCTGTTTTTACAGTTTATGCACTTGCGACAACAGTGTCAGTGCAAGATCATCATATTAAGACTTTTGAAGTGTGAAGAAAATGTGTGAAGAGAAACGCACTAAAGATCTCCTCATAAACAGCACTTTATGGTAATGCTTCAGACGACCTGATTTTGAATCCTAGTTCAGGGACCTTTCCCAATCCTAAAATAAAATGTGTCTGTGAGAGTTCTTGTTTTCATTATTTATTAAAGATAAAGCAATACCACAGTGGTAAGAGTGCTGCATTTCAGCACATTTGCAAATGTCAGATTCATTTTATGCAATAGTTTGATAAACATGAAGTCAATCTTAAGTGACTTACAGTATAGTTTTGATTCTGGATTTTATTATGGGAGTATATTTACAGAAACCATAACAGAAACCATAAGCATAACATTAAATTAGGGGTTTCACAATATCTGTATTGGCAGCAATCTTGATATTTAAACAATGGACAATTGTTATGCTGATTAAGATATTCACAAACATACCAGTATTACATAATCTGTGATAATGGTGATATTTTAAAATAAACAGAATATGTATTTGGGGCTGCACAATATTGGAAAAATCTGACTTGAGATATATTTTATTTCTACGGTCATATTCTGTGACTTAAAGTTCACCAGATGGCTTGAATAGCTCTATTTGAAAAAAATATATATATATTATAATAATTTTGATTGATTGATTTAATTTTGCAGGGAAGTGAATACTGCATAAAAATATTAAATAAATTAAAAGACAAAATGAAATATGCTATGCTTTATGTTTTTTTTTTTTTTTCTGGGAAGTCTGTAGGTAGTCAGGAACATAAATTATATGATAAAATGTAAAAGTAACACTGCATATGTTTCAGTGTTTAACTGATCTAATAAAATGTATCTTTACTATCTTTACTAAAGTTAAATTGTATAATTTACAGTACAATTTCTTGTGTCTGAATGCTTTAAACTCTGTTTAAATGCTCACAGTAAAATGTCTTTAAAGTGTGTCAATTATTTCTATCACTGTATTAGGGTTAACTTTCTGCTGTTCAGCCACAAATCTCATGTGCTGTGAACTGTTGCTCCTAGTCAGCTATAATTCCAACTCAACATTGTACACTCTGCAATGGTACCATTGCAGATGCGCACATTGCAAGATCAATGCTGAAACAATATATACTTTGCATCTCTAATATTTATGATAACACAGCATTGTAATGCTGATTCATACTCTACACGCCTTGCACAAATAGTCCACAAGCGAGAATGAAGAATAATAAAACCTGATGAACACCGTATTAAACTTGTATGAAAAGACATTCAGCTATTGCTGCAGCTGAATAAAAAAGAAGATAGAAATGTTTTGAATGATGAAATGAGAGCATCAACGTCGATGTCAACACTGGGATGTGAAAATAGAAAGCATAGGAGTGGTGAAAGCATATGCATTAACGTAATCAATTTAAAGTGTTCCCAAGCAAAAATAAATAAATATATAAATAATAATAAATAATTATGGCTGCAAGGTGGCACTGTGGGTAGCACGTTCACCTCACAGCAAGAAGGTCGCAGGTTTGAGCCTTGGCTGGGTGAGTCAGCGTTTCTGTGTCAAGCTTACATGTTTTCCCCCGGTTTCCTCCAGGTGCTCTGGTTTTTCCCCACAAGTCCAAAGACATGCAGTATAGGTGAATTGATTAGGCTACATCATTGATGTCCAAACTCTGTCCTGGAGGGCCAGTGTCCTGCATATTTTAGTTCCAACCCTAATTAAACACACATAATCCAGCCAATCAAGCACTAAAAACTTTCAGGCAGGTATGTTAAAGAAAGTTGGAGCTAAACTAAGCAGGACACCAGCCCTCCAGGACCAAGTTTGGACACCCCTGGGCTAAATTGTCCATAGTGTATGAGTGTGAATGAGTGTGAATGGATGTTTTCCAGAAATGGGTTGCAACTGGGAGGGTATCAGCTGCATAAAACATATGCTGCATAAGTTGACGGTTCATTTCGAAGTGGCAAGCCCAGATTAATAAAGGGACTAAGCCGAATAGAAAATGAATGAATGAATGAATGAATGAATGAATGAATGAATGAATGAATGAATGAATGAATTAATTAATTAATTAATTATTTTTAATAATTATTTTGGACAGCTCATTGTTATAGCACATTTGAAAACAAGAACGCCCCCTGATGGCTCGACAGTTCTACAGTATGCACATAATATTTAGTGCTTTTTGATTTCACTTTTTAGATTTCATATTTTAGATTAAAACATGGGAGAAGAACAAAAATATATTTAAATGAGATGATAGCATGACAGACTGGTAAAATATGGGAGAATCCTGAAAAACCTGGAAGGTTGACAGGTATGGTATGCTATCTGTTCATAAAGAAAAAGGAAATGTTCTCTCTGGTGCATAATAACTTCATAAACATAATTTGCGCAATGCTAATCACCAAAGCCTGAATCACTTTATATAATAAAATAAAAAAATAATTTCTCATTTGTAATAAGGCTCACATCTGTTAAAAGGTTAGAGGTATTTTAAACACTCAATTAATGCCATACTGCAATCTTGAAACAAAAGTATGCTGAAGCTTTTATACAATGGACACCGTATTACGATAAACAATGGCTTCTATTATTATAGTAAGAGGAATTGTTTCTTATTCATGTCATAGTAAATTGAACAGTGAGATGAATTTGACTTACCATAACATTATTTATGATTCCTTTCTACTGTACATGATTTCTGTAAATATATATCACAATATATCATAAGAGATTTTTTTGGCCATGCTAATTGTGAAGCATTTTCATTGAATACGTAGCATGTGTTTCCAACACAATCTCACAGCAATTTGTAACATTTTGGATTTGTGGCTAATTGTTATGAATTTGTACAATCTCATTCATACAATTTAGGATGATTTTTTTATCCCCCAATGGTTGGGTTTAGGGATTGGGTTTAGGGGTTTAGGTGCCACGACTCCTTTTTAAATTGTACATTTTCGTACGACTGAACAACTGAATGAGCCACTAAGCTGACAATACGTAAGATAGCTACTGTACGTTTCCTTGTGAGATTAGACTGTTTTTTTACACAAACACACACACACACACACACACACACACACACACAGACACACACACACACACACACACACTATCAGGAGTTTCCTCTTCAAGGCACACATTTTAATAAATGTAAATAACAAAAGATAATATTAGCTCCTTAATATATGTAACACTCATCATGTGCTCTTTGAAAATATCAAACAATCATTCAAATGAATAAATTGTTGTACAGACAAAAAAAAAAAAGTTATTTGGGACTCATTATTGCCACAGCTTGAATATGACGATGTCGAAAATACTTCCAGCTCGAGTTCTCCAAAAGGGCCAAAAGGTCAGATGCTACCTTAATGACATACTCCAGACCACGGGACAGACTCGGGCAAACGCAGGGCCTAGCGAGACACTCGATGGCCTTTACTGTGAAATAATAAGAGTCAAGGGAGGACGTCAAAGGCTTGCGAGGTGGAGCTTTTGTGTGTGCGTCTGGATGGTCACCGTGAGTCAGATCAGCGTTGCCACTGTGATAATGAGGAGAAAGTAGCTGCGAGAGGATCTGTTTGCAGCTCTTAAAAGGTGAAGGGCAACAATACGCGCTCTAAACACTAATGAGAACGCATGGCATGGCCATTGAAACCCTACGGCCAATTAAAGAGGAATTTTTTAGCGAATGTTATTTTGCGATCATCATTATGTGGCCATGGAGACGCCGGCGCGTAAACGAGCACCCAGGAGAGGGAGCGCTGATCTATTATCCATTTTCCTAATCTCTGTTGCTCTGCTGTTACAAATTAAATCCGATGTTTCCAAGCAAATCTTAATGGACTGCTTTATCAATGAAGTAGTAATTCAGACTATGCCTGTCGGACACCACAGGTGCGTTACGTGGGCATTAGCAACGTTCGCGAAGGGAAGCTGAAAGCACAACAAAAGCCGGGACAAAAGGCGACACAAAACCCTCAGCGCAAATGCTGCTCGATTGCCTGGAGCGAGACAGTAAATCTCTTAATCACGCTGTGTTTGTGGGAGCTGCTTTGCTTGGCTCTGGATATCAGGCCATGCAAAACTGTCAGCCGCCCATAAATCACGAGGGCCGCTTTAACCTTTACAAGTGCTCTCCTCGGCTCCCTCAAATTGGTCACGGTAACAAAGTCCCGGAGAATTGTAATGAATCGAGCATGGCCATGAGAGCTGACACAGTGACAGCGTCTGGAGCTTCTCAAAAAGCGAGCACGCTAGGCTAGTGCCACGCGGGTTATTAGCATGATCTCGGCCTGTCGCTTTCGGAAAAAGCCAGAGTGGCATGTAATCTGTCTCTATTTAGTGAAGTGATGCTAATCCCTCTCTTGATCTGAATCAGGTCCTCCAGTGTGAACTCTGTAGTCAAATATGACAAGGCATCTCCATCAACCTCCACTATAGAAGAAGTGTCTGAGTTTATAGCAGTCCGTAGTGAAAAAGGAACGCAACAATTAAATTGTTAAATTACTTATATTCGATGGAGAAAATCGTTGAAAGAACTTTATTATTGATTAACTGCATCTGGACTCAAAAAGGTGCTGTTTGTTCAAACCACTCTTTGAAAATGACAACAAAACAACAAAATTATATTTTGTTGGGACTACTTAATTGTTTTATATTCATTTATTCCCCTTCTGCTTAGTCTCTATTGCAGATTTTGCCACAGAAAAATAAACGTCCAACAATTTCAGCATATGTTTTACGCAGCAGGGACTGGGAAACACCTATACACACTCATTCAAACACATACACTACGGCCAATTTAGATTATTCAAACATGCCTATAGCGCATGTCTTTGGACTGTGGGGGAAACCAAAGCACCCGGAGGAAACTAACGTGAACATTAGGAGCAGGGATTGGAAAAAATACATAACATTTTAAAATAAAATAAAATACCAAATACATCAATTTTACCTGTATCAAAATAACTACAAAATATAGCAGCCACTATTGTATCAAAATAAAATACTGTATTTTGCATTTTAAAAATAATACAAAATACTTTTACAAGGGAACAGTACATTTATTCATAAACCTTCTAGCAATGGGTATATTTAATCACTGTTAAACTGACTGAGTGATGTATACAATTTTTGACAGCAACAGCGTTTCTGAGCAAGTTAAAGTCAGCTTCTCTGCCAGCATATTCACTTGGGTTTCTCTTTCATTTCAGTATAAATTTTGTACAAATTTCATGAAGAAAGTCCTGTCTTGAAGATGTATAATCACTGTAAATGTAATGCAGATAATGAGTTGGAGGATAGTACTATATCTCTCCATTGTGTTTCCATCTATTGTAGTAAAATTGCGACCATTTCGTATAGTGTTATATTTTAAAAGAGTGATACAGTATGAAGATTATAAGTAGACTTATGTTGAGGTTTGGGTTAGTATAAGTTGACATATCTTTGCAAAGTTTCTTATAGTCAGTTAAATGTCTGTTGAAGGAGCAGTATCAACAAATATTAAGCAGACAGCCAACTAATACATAAATGGACTATCAAAATAAAGTTTTACTATTTTAAAATATCTGGCAGATGTTAAAGTTTGTCAAACTAAAAAGTCAGCAGATTTTTAACCTAATAAAAAAAGGAAACCAGGATTTTTCTGTAGTAGGTCTTAAAATGTGGACTGGGCTACCCATGTCTACTAAAACAATCTCTAATGATTCCTTGTTCAAGGGAAAACTCAAACTACATCTCTTAGAAAAAGCTTTTAAATTGGGATGAAATTGATTTTATTGTGCCTATCTTTGTTTCTGCTATAGGGATTCAATGTTTTTTGTGTTATGTTGGTTGTACTGTATGCTGTTTTATGTTGTTGTTATATTTTTGATAATTTATAACCCAAGGTGTGTACAGCACAATGGTCAACAACTGTTATTTTATTGCGCTTAGTAAAGTAAAGTAAAGTACTTGATGACAAAAAGATTTAAGTCACATTTTTGGTAGGGATGCACAGATATTAAGATTCTGGCTGATATCAAAAATCAATAAATCTTTCAACTCTCAGAATTAGGTATGAGTAATTGACAGATAATTATGTACTAACTTTTTTGTAAAACACTTTGTTTGATATCTTATGTTTGAGAAAACATAAGGGGTCACTAACTTTAGAAATTTTTGTTTTTTTCTTAATTGTACCATAAAAATTGTGTGACAAAGTAGCAAAAAGTATAAGAAAAACAACTCTTAATAATCTACAAATAGTGTGAGAGTGATTTATATTCATTGTTACAAACTTGTCTTCAGATAGTGTTATTTATATATATGAAATTATGAATAGTATTTTTTTCTTCGTTACTTGTCAGACCTGTTCGACACTTTTAACAAATACGTGTAACACATCAAAGGACATAAAAACTTCATTTTAAAGTGGTTCCAAAAAAATGTGAAATATCATAAATACATTCACATATTTGTTTTTATAGGTAACAAATAGCCCACTGTTTACAGAACAACACTGGATAGAATGCAAAAGACATGTTAGTACTGAATTAAAATCAGCAGTAAAAAAAGAATACTCAACAGGTTAATCGACTGTTGAATTAATCATTGCATCTCTAAAATTATCTTTTCTTAAATTGCTCCAGCAGTAAATCAATAATACAGGTGTGAGCTCCACAAAACAGCTTCTCACCTCTGTCATTGTGATACTGACAGCTCGTTATGCTGCTTTCTGTTTTTGTAACAGGTCTGTCTGATCTTCCTTTATAATTGTAAGTGTGAGAACTATCATTTTTAATTAGGTATTAGAGAACACAGCGGCTGGAAATCACTTTCTCTCACTTACACTCTTCCCAGTCAGCTTCAAGAAATACCTACAGACTGATCTCTCCTTCGCAAGCATGTCTCGCAATTATTAATGCACCAAAATTATTCATTCCATTTCCATTGTAGCCTTTAATTATTTATTTATTTATTTTATTTTATTAATTTTGTTTATTTGTATTGTATTTTATTTGTTTAAATTAAATTAAATTAAATTAAATTAAATTAAATTAAATTAAATTAAATTAAATTAAATTAAATTAAATTAAATTAAATTAAATTAAACATAATTTAATGCATAGTCAGTTTCTGGATTTTTATTTTTATTTTTATTTATTTATTTATTTTATTTTACTGACTTTTAAAGCTTTTTTTCAATATCTTTACATATTTGTTTTGATAAAGAAATACATAATTTTTAAGTTTGGGGAGACTTTTTTAGAGACTATAATCATTTAACAGAATAATAATCAGTAACAGAAAAAAGTACTGGCGGCTCATGATGCAGTATTTGACCGACCCAAACAATATATCATTTCAAACTACTTCAAATGTCAATAAAAGTCAGTTATCTTTTCTATTCTTAATATGAAGAGGTAATGACGCATAGTTCACATAACAAAGGTCACACAATTCAACTCTAAAGAGTAAGTAAACTGAAAATCATATGTTCAATAATTGATTTTTGTTTTATTTATTTAATCAATTATTTTTTCTCTAAATTCTGGAGTAAAACCTGCCTTCGGAATTAGTAAGCAGCAAGCAAATGAAATCACATGTTAACCTGCACTTACATTCTGTGGAAGAAAAAACATGGAAAGATGCACTCTAGAGCAACACCCCTTTGTCTCTGCAGTCTAGATTTATTTTCCACTATAAGGGTTTTGAAAATGCAAAGCCACACAGGCAAACCAGCAAATGCACTTGAGTGCACAGGGATGGGATTTGGGGGTGTCTTTCCTGGGTCTAAAAGCAAATCTGACAAGCTCCAACAAGCTCCTTTTTATTAAACAAAGAAAGCAAATGCACGCAATATCTAACACAGAGACCCTTCCCCTTGGAGAAGAAGAGCTAGCATTCATTTTGACCTTGCAAAGACCTGACGTCAAAATCAGGTGGCGTGTTGACAGATCATGTGGACCTACTGATAACCCAGTGTCCATTGCATGAAGGAAATAAAGTGGAGGAATCATAAGGGACACTGAGTTGGAAAATTACGTTTTATATGAATTCTCATCCTCATCTGCAGACTTTTTTTTTCCCTTGACACTAAGGATATATTAATATCCAGGGTCTACAAATCAACATTTGCCAAGAGCCAGATGAGAGTTTTAAAAATACATATCATGAAAATGACATTTGGTGCATTTATGAAACACAATATAAATGAATTACAGCAATGCTTCAAAACATAATATTGTTGAGTGTTTTTTATAAAATTACAACAACTGTTTTGCAGTGATTTGCAGTTGAAGCCAGCCCTCCAGTGAATTTTTTTTCTGTTTCAAATATTTCACAAATGATGTTTAACAACGAAAGTAAATTTTCCTATAATAGTGTATTCAATTATTACAGTATTTTCTATAATATTTTTAGTTCCTATAAAAATTCATTTATTTTCTTTTAACTAAAATAATAAAATTAACATAAAAAACATTTTAAGATCAATTATTATTAGCCCCATTAAGCAACATTTTTTTTGATTGTCTACAGAACAAGCCACTGTTATACTTGTTAGACTTGCCTAATTACCCTAACTTGCCTCATTAACCTTATTGACCTAGTTAAGCCTTTAATTTGCACCTTAACCACTTAAACTCTGCTATTTGGGGATTTCCGCCTAGATTTAGCCTACCCAAATTTAAAAGCTTCCTAAATCCACATGCAGAGGTGTAAATGCAAAAATTTGGTATCATTTTAAAAAAAAAACTTTGAATTTTCATAAAACACTATTGAAAGTGTTTAAAATAAATGTATATGTCGTCTGTGTTATATAAACACCTAAAAAAAAGAGGCGCTTTTTAAATTTTTTTTATAAACTCAAATTTGAAAGTGAACCTTTTGGTTTTTCTGTGGTCTACGTGCTGTAATTAATTTAGGTGGTTCCTGCACATGTCTGTAATGATAGGGAAAAAGAAAAAAGGTCTCTACCATAATCTATGCAAAAGTTATTGCATTCCAACTGATGAGAGGTGCTGTACAAGCCACAGAGACTGATCCTTGTTTACATATTTCACTATTCTTTTGTTTAATCAAACATAATTCAGTGTGTTTGGACCACGTCAGACATATAAAAGGATTACTTATGCACATCACCTCAAAAACAGAGGAGAATGGCCCTAAAGGGCATAGCATAAGGTAAGAGATTAGAGTTGTCTGTGCTATCTGGGGCTGCTTATTGATCATGAATGTATTGTTTACATTTCTGCACCATGGAAACACCACAATTCATTCAACAACTGTTTGATATGTGAATATAATTCAGTAAAAAGAATGCTAGAACTGTATGAGCACAGGCAATAGCTTTCATTTGAGCTATAACTTGTACATGTGTCATATAAAAAATATGAAAATGAACCAATGTAAAATACCTAGCTTGGGTCTCCAAAATACTGTGTATTTAAGTGTAAATAACTTTTATACAGTAGAATAAAAACTAAAGTGATGCATATGTGCATAAAATATAGATTCTACACTTCCAAACGACACCACTTACGGGGGTCTGGTGCAACGCTAGCCCCTTAAATATGAAAGCGAAAGTCGATGACGTTACGGACCCGGTACTGTAAAAAGTGGTTAAGCTTATGAATACTAGTATCTTGGGATAAAAAATCTAGTAAAATATTATTTACTGTCATCATGGCAAAGATAAAAAAAATAATTTAATAAAACTTAGTTTTTAAAATATTATGTTTAGAAATGTGTTGAAAAAAACTCTCAGCTTTTTGCCTTTTTTAGTTACCCTCAGTCGGTGCAATGACCCATGAACAAAAAGGATACGGTTGACCACGCCCACTTGTAGCTTCATTTGCGATCTTCAGAAAGATATGGGGGACGTCACATATACTACATCCATATTGCTTTTAAAGTCTATGCTTAAGACTCATGATTGTCACAGTCTATTGTAAGTCTGAAACATTTCTCTACATTATAATAGAGCTTTCTGTAATTCAAATGGGTGTGATATGTTTTGTGGTCAGTGTCTACTCGTGCATATGATCAGTTTCTCTGGGCTGATGCAGACCATAGACGAGCGCTGCGGGGCTTCACATGACATTAACACAAACGCAGATTTTTATTCACGCCAATGGAAATCCTATTTACACTGTATGCATCCCGATATCGTACTACTCACCATATAAAAATGGACACCATGTGTAACACATTTACTTTTAAATGTAGTAGTTCCCTGTGGTCTGACTACGTATGCCTGTGTGCAATGTATTTCCCCCCTCAGAGATTGCTGCAGAATGACTAAGGTTAATAAGGAATTCAGATTAACACAGTTTGGCTACCATTTATTATTTTCATATATTTGCATGTTATTTTTTAGGCAAACCCTCGGTTTGGAATGCCTTTTGTCATTTAAATTAGCAACCAATTTCAGCAGCAGCAATACTGTTTTTGACTTGGCGTGATGTATCAAATATAAAAGAGTAGGGTTGTGCTGATAGGCAATAGATTTGTGTATTGACGATAGGGAGGGATATACAGTAAAAGAAAGTCGAGACCTATGACAGTTTTATAGACAACATTTAGCTCATTTAGCATTGATGTAGACCTATTACATGTTTTAGATACATTATTGAAAAAAATTACTTAATATTCTAATAATTTTATTAGATAATTTGAAAGGATAGTAAAATACATTTAAAAATTAAAATCGTCAATCTCAAAGAGGGGCGGTATGGTAATCTTTAAATTTGCAAACACCATTAGAGAACATTTGATTGGTCAGAAGATTTAATGAGAAACTGATAGCGGTGATATCAAATAATTTGTTGACTCATTTGTTGCCTGAACCATCACTAACACCGAAATAACCTAATAAAGATTTTTTTTTTTTTTTTAAGTTGTGGCCTAATGGCTAGTGAGTTGGACTCTTAGAGGTTTGATTCCTGGTCCCAGCAGGATTAAATATGAGGGAGTGAATGAAACTGCTCTCTCGGTGCTAGAAGCAATAGCTGCCCACTTCTCCAGGTGTTCTCTCACTCTGTGTATTTGTGTCTGTGTGCTTTCACTTATTACTAAAAAAAAAAGTGTGTGTGTGCGCACTTGCATGGGTAAAAAGAGAGGACTAGTTTCAAAAACCTCACTTCACTCACTGTTTCCATTTAGCAATTAATATCAATTTACAAATGTAGATTGTATAAATGTTTTTGAATTTGCAACACAAACTTCTTCATTAATAGATGCACTACTTTATTTTATTATTAATGTTTAATTAAACAAGAAAAAAATAACACTTAAGGGCAAACTGGAATCAAATCTAAGCATATATTAAATTAAGAATTAATTTTAAATAAATCATGACTTGATTTGAATTGATTTTAAATAAATCAGCAATATCAATCTTCAATAAATATTTAACAATTATTAAAACAATTTTTAAACTAATCATCAATGAGCAATTAGTAGACTTTGGGCAATTAATCAGATTTTTTTAACATGGTACAATAGTAGAATAGAGTTATCTCTATTCCAGCAAATAAATAACTATAACTATAAATAACTAATAAATAACAAATGTTTACTTCAAATTGACAAGCTGACCCTCCATCTCTGCTGTTCATATCTATTTCACTGAGTTGCTCCATGACTGTGTTTGTTATGCTTCTGTCTTTTCTCAGCTTGCTTTCTGATTGGATATTGTTTTGTTTCACATGAGGACCTCAGTCTCATATGCACATTTGTCCTCAGGCCAGGGTTCACCCCACACATCAGGATTTCTAATTGAAAATATTCAACATGCCCGATTCACAATAAGAGTGCCTCTGACATTCGTCCAGGGAGATTCAGTCAGACAACACACCTCAAACAACAACACTGTTCTCTTGTGGTGTGTGTCCATGCTGGTTGGTTCAAGGTTGGTTCAAGTCGCACCTGGGCCAGTTGGCATCACTGTGGAGTTTGCATGTTCTCCCTGTGTTCGCTTGGGTTTCCTCCGGGTGCTCCGTTTTCCCCCACAGTCTAAACACATGCAATATATTTGGATTTGATAAACTAAATTGGCCGTAGTGTAGAGAATGTGTGTGAATGAGTACTGGGTTGCAGCTAGAAGGGCATCCACTGTGTAAAACATAAGCTGGATAAGTTGGCGGTTCATTCCACTGTGGCGGTATATTGTGAATAAAAGGAATACACCAAAAGAAAATGAATGAATGAATAAATTTACACTTTCTTTCTTTTATAAAATATAAATTTGTATTTACAGAGCAGTGTACATTGAAAGGTTGTCTCAAGAACATGCTACTAAACTTGTATTGGTCACATAAGTGCCAATTTTGGAAAATTTAATTAATAATAAAATAAACTTATTAAAAGTATATACTCAGTACTGTATACAAGTATCCCTAAAACAGATTTTATATAAAAATAAACAT